>NC_051182.1:167216255-167326300 GCF_013339695.2 Rhipicephalus sanguineus | reverse complement strand
ATTTGGCCCAGTTAGGGTAGCCCAGTCGCGCTCAGTCGCCATGCTCGATCTTCGGAAAAGACAAACGGGTGTGCTTGCTACAACAACGTGCAGAAGCCACATTTTCATGTTGCAGAGGAAGACGATAAATGCACAGCCATTCTAGGGAGTGGCCATTTTCTTACGACGGTGGCGCCGCGGTGCGAGCATTGGCTGTGGACTGCGGGTACCGCAAATCAGTGCACTGGCGGAAGCGGGAACAGTGCATTACAATGGCTTGTTCAGGCGGACCGTTGACGCCTGCCTGAAATTGTGCCCGCTGATGTCACTACTGTATTATGTACGCATGACAAAAGCAGTAGAACACGCATACGATCAAAGAAACGACGAAGCACATGAATAGGCGGGCGCTAATTAAAACCTACCGCGAGCCAAGCACAGGAGGCCCGCTTCCAACGAACGCAGGGTTTACAAAAAATTTAAAAAAGTGTTTGTTTTACTTTTTTAAGGGGGGCCAGGGGGGGGGGGGACAGTCCTATTAATGAAAACTGCACGGAATTTTTTAGCCTTTTTGAAGTTTGTGAAGTTTGCCGCGGTGCTCGGCTGCTCACCCGAAAGTTGCGGGTTCGAACCCAGCCGCGGCAGTCACATTTTGACGGAGGTGAAATGTAGAGGCCCGTGTAGCGTGAGATGTCAGTGCACATTAATCAACACCAGATGGTCGAAATTTCCGGAGCCCTCAATACGGCGTGCCTGATAATCATATCGTGGTTTTGACAAGTAAAACACCAGATATTATACATTATTATTTTTTTAAATATTTGATGTCAGGTCATATTTTTACACTTAATTTTGTCTTCCTTTTACAACATTTGTTTATCTTTATTTTCAACATCTTTCGGTTTTGTTATATGATTTTTGTTTTGTTTTCTTACTTTTTATTTCGATCATAGATAGCCACGATCACTCATCATACATGTACCAACGCAAAAAGTGGGTGAATGAATGCCATGAGAAAACAATGTATTCAAGAAAGAAAAGGAATTAAAAAAAAAAAAACGGAATGATGGCTTCTTGCCACTGACAGTTCTGATCAAACAGGAAAAAAATTCGCCGACGATTAGGATACTGCCTAATGCGAATTCTGAGCGCAGCTTCGTGTTGGGGCAAGGACAACTGTGTTTGAAGTTTTGGCTTTCCGCAAGGTATCGACTGCGCCATAAATCGTAATTTTTGTGAAGTTGGACAGCGCCCACTACGCTCTATTCGTCTTTCTGCGGATAAGCGAGGTACCCGCTACACATCTGCAAGGTATTATGTGCACTTTGCACATAATACCTTGCATATGCTGCTGCATGTGGCTGATGACAATGAAGAATTATGGCTGAGCACTTTGCAGTGGGTGGGAAGCATTAAACCACACACTCGTTGCGCAATTAGCATTGTGTGATGACTGGTTATTTTACTCTTCTGCCACGCTATATTACATAGGTTAACGCGATTCCTTGCCCGACATGACGCCTGTATGGAGTCTTTTTGCGCACGGCGACGCCGCTCAACGCAGCAATCAGCGTCTAAGAGCTGCGATCCAAAAATACTTTTTCTATATTTTAAATATTTTATCCTGGTTACCCGATTCTTGGCCAATGCCCCGGGTGAGCCAAAAGATCTACATCTACATAGGCGTGCGCAGAGGGGGGGGGGGGGGCAGGGGGGCGCCCCCCCCCCCTAGTCACCAAAAAGGAGGGGGGCGCAAAGTCTGCCCCATACATTGACCTAATAGGGAGGGGGGCGCCGCGATGCACCTTCGCCCCCCCCCCCCCTCTAAAGGCGAAACCTGCGCACGCCTATGTACATCTATATATATACATATTGCGGCTGGTTGCGTGACATGGCGCTCGGACCTACAATTTGTTCCTTACCGCGAAGCGCGCGCCACCTGAAACGATTCCGCGTCACATCGACTGCGGCAGATCCAGGTGATCTATATACTCACATGGTCCAGTCTGTCCAGTAGACCTTTCCAGCGGCAACGGCCAGTCCGAACGGGTACTGCGCTTGTGTGTACACGACGCGCCGGTTGAGCCCGTTCAGGTTGACGCACTCGACGGTGTGCCGTCCGGCGTCCGTCCAGCACAGGTCGTTGTGCTCCAGGTCGAGCGCCAGCATGTTGGGCGTCTGGAGGCCGTCACCTTCCACAAGCACCAGCCGGCCGGAGCCGTCCATGTGGCACGATTCGATGCGCGGGGAGCGACGATCCCAGTCGCTCCAATACAGACGCCTGTGTCGGGAGATGACGCGACAGTTGACAATAACTATGATGATCACACGGAACTTTATTAAGCGAGGGTCTCTTGGACTATCCCTAAGACTACTGGAAGGCGAAATCCTGAGTGCCCATCAAGACCGGCGCAAACCAAGCAACGTTTATGTGCGCATTTGTAGCGGTCGGGGTATACATATAGGGTAGGCATGTAGTGCCAGTTTGTCTGCACTTCATGGTACATTCTCGCAGACTTTGCGCACCTGTTTACCAAGTATATCTGCAGTTTTCACACATAACTGCACATTTTCCGAGGTATGCTCACACGAAGCTCCACAAGGCAGGAATATAAAGGCAGAGAGGCGATGATAAAGATGTTAGGAACAAGGCATTGAAGCGTGGCCAACTTATGGGAAATTGGAATAGTTGGGAACACCAACCAACTTATATACATCACCGCCTTGAGTATGTAGCCGCTCTAAAAAAGAATATTAAAAAAAGGGGGGGGGGACGCAAGGACGGCACGTGTTTCCACCGGCATGCAGCAAGTTCTGTCGATTTAGCGTTTTGCCGACTGCGGTGTCGGTGCCGACCTCTGCATTGCTATAATCAGCATGTAATTGAGGAAGAAAAGCGACATTTTGCAACAAGTTCGCCATAAAGTGACACCGCCCTGTTATATATGAATCCGGTTTTTCGATCGATCTTATTTTCGGTCACCAGGCTGTCTCCGTTGCCAGGAAACTAAAGAAGCGCTAACGAATGCTTACCCTAACGCTGGGTGCACAGCGATGCCCCTAGGGTTGACTAGACCCGTGTTGACGATCACGTGGTGGTACGCGCCATCCAGGGAGGCGACCTCGACCGTGTCGTCGACCGAGTCCGTCCAGAAGAGGTTGCGCGAGGCCCAGTCGAGGGCGACGCCCTCGGGCGACCTCAGGCCCGCCCGGAACACGTCGGCCGACGACCCGTTGTAGAAGGCGCGCCTCACGGCTCCGGAAGCTGCGTCCGTCCAGTAGATGCGCTGCTCGACGCAGTCGGCCGCGATTCCGACCACCGTCTGATGGGGTTCCATGAGGAGAAGGCGCCCAGGGTTGCTCTTGCTGGGCTCTAAGGGCATCTGCAGGATGGACATGCCCTGTCCGAACAGCAGGTACTCTTCCCCGGTGGCCCGAGGCGCCGGGGCGCACGTGCGCCCGTCGCCCGTGAAACCCGGCTGACACTGGCAAACGTGTCCTCGAGACTCGGCGGCCACACATTCGGCGTTCCGGGCGCACAACGTCGGGTCGTCCAGACACGACAAAGGCCTCACCGCCGACGGACGGCACACGTAGCCGTCACCGTCCGTTCCGGGCTCGCAGACGCAGCGCTGCGACCCGGTCGCAGGATCGTACACGCAGCGCGCGTACGGCCCGCAGTCGCACGGAGCTGGCGCCCCGGTGTCTACGGGTGGGTGGCAAGTCCGGCCGTCGCCCCGGTAGCCGTGCGCGCAGACGCAGCGATAGCGCTGGCCGTCGTAGGCGCACTGGGCGTTCGGGTCGCACTGGTCGGCCGTCGAGCACTCGTCCAGCGGCTGGCAGCGTCGGCCGTCGCCCTCGAAGCCCTCGAGGCAGCGGCACTCCCGGCGACCGTCGGGCGTCGCGATGCAGGCGGCGCCCACGGGGGCGCAGTCCGAGGACGTGTCGCAGCCGGAGTCTGGAGAAACAGGCGCGCATGCGTTTTTGCCGAATCACATTGCAGTAGCGAGAATATACACGGGCGAGTTGGTGATGCATAGTGAACCACAGCGCAACGTACTACCGAGACGAAAACGATAAGAAGGAGCAACAATTAAGGCGAACAGAGGCGTGCCACACGGGGGAGGGGGGGGGGTGCTGTATATTGCAGTCTCGCGAATGTTATAATAGTAAAGCAGGCGGCGAATGACACGCGCACGGCTCCTTAGAGAGTCGTTCGGCCGCTTGCTGCTACAGAAACCCTAGCGCACTACACAAACACGAGAGAATTATGAAGACACGACAAGCGTTGCGCTTGTCCTGTCTTCATCCTGTCTCGTGTTCGTGTAGTGCGCTATGATTTCTGAAGTACGATCAAACACGCCCAAACGTCCTCCCTTCCGCTTGCTGCTAAATTTTTCAGCTCTGCAATTGGAGTCGCGCGTATCTGCTCTCTCTTGTTCTTTCGACAATCTGTATTGTTTCTGTTAGTGTTGCTCTTTTTTTAACACTTCCGCACCTACTAGAATCCTTACAAGCGTGAAATCAACCATACTGATTTCCTCTCCAGTTTTTTTTTTTATTTTCCAGATGACGAGTACCAACAGCGACGCCACATGACGTACGTCACTAACTAACCATGTGAAGACTAATACGCAAAGGATGGCTAGGCACATTTGACAAAGATTGGTCCCTATCGAAACGTCGGCCAGTCTGTCTGAGGCACTTATTCCTGTTTATTTATTTATTTATTTATTTATTTATTTATTTATTTATTTATTTATTTATTTATTGATGCCCTCAAGGCCAAAGGCATTACAGAGGGGAGTGTTCATAAACAATACAATACAGGAAAACAAAGTTCAAATACAGGCGTTATGTTCCGTGGTTATACAAGCATATATAATGCGGTGAGCTTTTGCTAAGAAAAAATAACGAAGGTAGTACACAGGAAATGAACAAATTTTTGCTAGCCTTGGTACACAATGTTAGCTACGTTATTGCGGAAACAAGCGTTGTCTTCGATGCCGGCTGACGGACCCGGAAGGTGGTTCCAGTCGACTGATGTGCGAGGAATGAAGGACTGTGAACAAAATTTACTCTGAAATGAAGGTACGCCTACTTTGTGAGAATGATCTAGCCTGGGTGAGATGAAGGATGGGAGAGAGATGATTTCATCGCGTAGATTGGGGCAATGGTAAAAAATTTTATGAAACAAACACAACCGGGAAACTTTGCGATGAGATGCTAGATTTGATAAATTAAGCGTGTGTTTCATGGTAGTAACACTTGCGGTACGATTGTAGTTAGTTAGAATGAAACGGGCTGCATTGTTTTGAGTGAGTTCAAGAGCATTGATTAGGTTAGCAGAACAGGGGTCCCAAATGGCTGATGCATATTCTAGTTTACTACGAACAAGCGTTTTGTATAATGTTAGTTTCAGAGAGGAAGGGGCGGTGGAAAAATTACGGCGCAGATAGCCCAACATGCTATTAGCACTCCTGATAATGGTGCTGATATGAAGAGACCACGTTAGGGAAGAAGTGATATGAATGCCAAGGTAGCGATATGACTCGACTTGTTCCAGTAAAGTGCTATTTAGGAAATATGTGCTAGGAAAACATGATGATGTGCGAGAAACACGTAGTACTTTACATTTGGATGAATTAAGTTGCATTAGCCATGAGTTACACCATTCTGAGACTGAAGTGAGATCCTTTTGTAGAATACAGACGTCGTTATTGTCATTAATTTCTCGAAAGATTACGCAATCGTCAGCGAATAAATGTATGTTAGAAGACACGCAACTGGGTAAGTCATTAATGTAAATTAAGAACAAAAGAGGGCCTAGTACTGATCCCTCAGGCACGCCAGCTTGTACAGAACTTGTACATCACACCGTGCTTCCGTCCGTCGTTGCCAACCCGTACTTTTGCATTTGCTAAAGTAGCAGAGCAGTAGCAGCAATCGGCACACGTTAAAAGAGAGAGAGTGTGTGTGTGGTTGGGGAAAGAAGACGGAATGCGTCGTAGGGGCTCAGCGCCTTTATAGGGAAGGGGAAGTAAAGACGATAGGAAGACGACGCCTCACTCACCACGGCTGTGGATGCATTGGTAGCCATCGCCGCGGTATCCCGGCATGCACCGGCACTGGTGCTGTCCAGCAGAGGCGTTGTAGACGCAGTGGGCGCGCGGATGGCAGTTGGCCACGACGTTGCATCCGGGCCTCTGAGGTCCGCCCTGAGGGTAGCAGACGTAGCCGTCTCCCGAGAAGCCCGGACTGCAGGCGCAGTAGTACGAGTCCACCTGGCGGTCGTACACACACTGCGCGTCCGAGTGGCAGTCGTTGGCCTCGAGGCACGACTCCTGGGCGCAGAAGCTGCCGTCGCCTCGCCAACCCGTGCGGCACCTGCGAGTAGCCCCGAAGGCGCATGATGTTTGCTGCTAACAAGTACCGGGTACCAAGTACCAAAGCACTGGCGTAAATGGCGATAACAGAGAGAGATAGCACTAACAACGGCAGTGACATTTCTTCAGCCAAGAACGTGTGTATTCGTAAGCCTTACTTATCTTGCTTTTTTAAACAGTGGGTCTTGATCCCACGAGACCACTGGACCATGCCTCGTAGCTCTATGGGCCGAACGAGGGAGTACTGTTTATGTATGTAGTACATTGCGGAAACGACGCTCTATTTATATATTTAATTGTGCATACCGTTGGGCGCTGTCTCAAGAGAAAGACGCGTGTGCAGCCCCATGCACACACACCGCTAGCTTGCATCCTCCCCTCCCTTCACGCACGCACTTCTAAACAATCTCCTCCTTTGCCTTCTCGCGCTCCTCTTCCCACTTCACCTCTACGGCGCATTCACCTCGATACCATCTGCCCTCCTGCCCGGCCAACTATCCATGGTGCTGGCCCGGCGAGCTAATACGGCGGTTTCCCTCGCACGCTTTGCGTTACCTTTGCACAGAGTGCCTTGCGCGGGATTTTATACGAAACATCACGACAACGGCAAGGGCAAACTTTTGCTTCAAGTGTCCCGTTAATCGCTATCGGACTAATACGTTTCCTCAAACGCCGAATGTTGTTCGTGGTTTGAGATATGTACACACTCACCATGCCCCCTTAATTAAGGAGGGGCTCAGCTCCCGTTCGGCAGGTCAACTGTAGCACTGCGGCACTCGTTTGAAAAGCGTTGTATATAGTGAGTGAGTGAGTGAGTGAGTGAGTGAGTGAGTGAGTGAGTGAGTGAGTGAGTGAGTGAGTGAGTGAGTGAGTGAGTGAGTGAGTGAGTGAGTGAGTGAGTGAGTGAGTGAGTGAGTGAGTGAGCGCGTGCGCTCTAGATTGGTCGCCGCCCCACCCTCACCCCTCCAATGAAAGTAGATCTTAAAGGGCCCCTAAACCACCAAGAGGTCGAAATTTAGTTGTGCTGTCGCAGTTGTACACGAGTCTACAACGAATACGTGGCCCTGAGAATTTTTCGAAACGGTGCCGTAATAGCGGAGTTACACGCATCCGATGATACAAAAGAGGCCCTCGCTCGTTTCGCTCTTTCCTTCGCTAAGCTCCTTTCGTCGGCTCGTCTCTCCTCCTAGCCGAGTGCACCTCCTCTCACCGTGCGAGAAGGAAGATGAGCAAGCGCGCGTATCTGCGAGCGGACAAACTGGTGTTGCAGATGACGAGTAGGCGACATGGGCGCCCGCAGCTCGTAGCGCTGCCGCGTTTGGCATTGTTGATCGTGACGGCATTCTGAGCTCGATGCGCGCGTTTATTTGAAATGTTAAAAAAATTATCGGAGGTGGTTTAGAGGCCCTTTAAGGCCTGACTTACTTGCATCCATACGTCCTGGTAGGGGCGTCGTACTGACACTGCGCGTTCTCGTCGCACATGAGTGGCCGCTGTCTGCAGTCGGTGGCGGCCGGCACGCACGAACTGCCGTCTCCCGTGTATCCCACGGGGCAGCGGCACTGGGGCGGGTGGCGGGGGCTCGGCTGAACGCACTCGGCCGCCGGGTCGCAGCGCAGCGAGGCGCACGTCGGCGCCTCTAACCCTGCAACGCAGGGGGAAAAAGGGAAAGTTATGGCAACGCCAGCCAGTTCCCCATGAAAGTATAACTGAATAATTATATATATATATATATATATATATATATATATATATATATATATATATATATATATATATATATATATATATATATATATATATATATATATATATATATATATATATATATATATATAAGTAATTGATTACACTTTTGCGTTTGCAAGTGCACACAAGAAAGAAGTACCACAATGAGTCATCCTGGTTCTTAGTACGTTCTCCGCAGTTCTTTACACACTCTGTATTTTCACTGCAGCTCTTCTCTCAAAAGCTTTCGTTGCCGTTTCCACACGTTCTCTCTCTTGTTTTAATTACACAGCTACAATGAGCACAACGCCGTACACATGTTGCCAAGTTCAAGAGCTCAAAGCAGGCCACACATTCCCCGTGCATTTGGAGCTTGGGCTTTACACGGAACAGCACGGCGACGGCACCAACGTGCTTTTGGCAAGCGTACAATGGCAGTCGCCTTAAATACGTATTTGGTTGAAAGTTGTTTGTTATGCACGCAAGAAAGTGCACGGAATAACGCTGAAGTGATGAGAAGCTATTGAGCGTTTGAATTTTATTTGAGACAGCGCGGCGGACGTCGACGACGCGAATGCGCCTCTAGTGTCTGTACAATCGATGTCGCCATAAACGCGTACTAAATTAATACTAGCGATTTATGCATGCAAAACGTATGTGTGGACTAACGCTGGCAGCTGATGCCGTCGCCCGCGTATCCAGGACGGCACCGACAGGCGAAGCTGCCGTCCATGTTTACGCACTCCGCGTGCACGTGGCAGTTGTGTCGTCCGCTCTGGCACTCGTCCACGTCCACGCAGGCGGCCGACGTCCTCTGCGGCAGCGTGAGCGCCTCGTAGCCGGCGTCGCACTGGCACCGCGTCTCGGCGCCGTCCGGCACGCAGCGGCTGTGCTCGCCGCACTCGACGCCCTGGCACGGGTCGCTGCCTGCACCAAGGTCACATTGAGCATCTATAGATATACTCTGTTTAGATGGCTTGATGGATAGTCGTGGTTATACAGCGGCGAAAGTTGTAAAGAGCCGTGTACGGTTGTTACAAGAATTATCAGCACATTGCAGTGGAATGTCGCGACATTCACCCAGCAAAACCCGCGGAAAGGGACTCCACCTCTAAGAGACACTGGGGTTGACTGGTCAACCCGGCGTATGACCAAAGTATTAACTGGTCAACGGTTGAGATAAGCAAAGTACGTTTCGGACATCGGTGGGCAAAGGTGGAGAAGGTTGACAGGCGCAGATAACAGTACAATATAGAAATGGAGGCTTGAATCAAGAAAGAATATATCATAAAGAGATAGCCAGAATGCCAGATTGCAATAGATATTAAAAAAAACTGATAAATACAAACAGCTAGCGTAGGCGACTATTTGTCGCCGCCCCATTTCAATGCCAACAAATGCCATCATCGTCATAAATTTCTTTTCATTACTGGAGCAGATAGAGGACATCAAATGTCGATTTCGTCGTCGTGCTGCCAGGAATCGAGCTGCTTAATTTCCGACGTATACAGACACAGACTTCATTTGCTTCGACTAGAGCGCCCACGTGCAACATTGCTTTGATCAAAACGGTATTTAACTGAGTTAGTTGGTTAATGCATTTAGCTGGGCTAGCTGGTGCTGACTGAATGCTTCCGTAATACTATAGCGAACACGCACAAAGACTACGCAGGAAGACCTGTGTCTTTCTGTCTAGTGTTTGTGCGCGTTTGCTATAGTATTATGGAAGACAAAGGGAGGACAGACAAGAGCACGTCATTGTCTTTCCTCTGTCCATCGTTTTTTTTTTTTTTTCGTTCCGCCGCTCGAACCAGTATTGTTCCTTCGATGCCTCCTATTGTACAGAAGCCAAGTTATCGCTTCCTCTATTTTCGCGGCGTCCACTCACCGTCGACAGCGGTGACCTTGGTGGACTGCGCGTAGCGAACGATGCCGTCCTTGTCGTCGAAGTCGATGAAGTTGCGCGACACGTGCACCCGCTGCTGAGCCACGCCGGGTGGCATGTGCGGACACTGGCTGAACGACAGGGTCGTGTCCACCGTGTACTCGATGGGCAGAGAGCTGCCTTCCAGCTGGAACGAGTGCGACAGGTGCGACAGGACGAGACCTGCGACGAGACACGACGCCGTTCAGACCGAGGCAATCTCGGCAACTACGTATAGCCAAACCTCGATATACCGAATGTGGATGTAGCGAACTGTCGGTTATAAAGAAGTAAATTAGGGATGAGCGAATAGTGAAGTTGAAGTTCGAAGCGAATTCGAAGCCCGCAGTGATTCAGTCGAATGACTTCAAATAGAATAAGTTCGAACAGTATATATCACATATAAAGAAAAAATGAGCATTTTTTTCATGACCCAACTAACTTGCACAATATTTTTAAGAAGTGGAACTATGCATGCGCGAACGTCACTTTCTTGGTTTGAAGTCAAGTGGAAGCAGCTTACAATAGTAGCAAGATTTGAATAGCAGTAGGGTGCCAGTTATAAACTGTAAAATACCTTACGCTATAAATTTACTATACTTAGCGCATATAAGCCCGCATAACACGCTTTTAGACGTATAAAATAAGTGAAAATAGGTGAAGCTAATATGTACATTTCATCTTGGAGTGTGGCTTCGCGGCAGTGCGGATTTCCCCCAGAATAGGTGGTTTCACAGCATAGCACTCACAAGATGCAGTGAAACCATCTTTGCAGGCGGTCATATGCGGTCAAATGTGTACGTCTATTTATTCATTTCGGATGCCTCGAAATTTCAATTATTATAAATTCGTGTCGAAGCGAATTCGAATACTGTAATAATCGTTTGAATATTCGCTCATGCCTACATTTTGACGAAGTCGCATGCGATACGAAAGTGATGTTGCTATATCCGATAATTCGTTATAAACGTGTATTCGCAACACCGTGCAAATGTCAAGAATATTCGTTTACTTCGTTATAACTGAAAAAAAAACGAAGTTTGACTGTACTACTACCGCTGCTGTACTGTGTCGCTGCAATGCGCACTACTGCAGCTGGATATACATATATACCTGGACTGACGACGTTGTAGTCCTGCGTGAAGTCCTCGACGGTGACGCCCATGCCTTGGGCCACCGAAGGCAGGCTGCCGCGCACCTCGAGGCGTATCTTCATCATGTTGAACACGTCGAAGCCCTGTAAGTGGCCGCGGATGGTCACGTGGTGGCCAGTCTGCTTGAAGCGCACCTCCGTGGTCAAGTTGCCCTCGCCGCCTGCGAAATACGATTGTTTTATCGGAGGACTGCAAAGCGACGAGCCGATGCTTTCCGGTTCAATAATGAGTTCACTCGGGTTTAATAGCGGGTTCAGGCCTGCCTGGACAGCCGGTTTACGTTCGTTCGCAGTACCTGAGGATGACTAATGAAAAAACTGCAAAGTAGAGTTTTTACAGAAAGCTGGATGGTGCTCCCGAGTTGTACTCGAAAAGACAAAGAGATACAGACGGGCTATTTTGACCTCGCAAACATATTAGCGCACACGCACACGCACGCACGCACACACACACACACACACCACACACACACACACACACACACACACACACACACACACACACACACACACACACACACACACACAAGCGCGCGCGCAAAAGGGGTGGCGCCAACTATAACATAAACCCCCAAGGCAAACATAGTCAAAACACAACGCATAAGTTCCCAGTCTCGCCACTACGCGGGAGTATTTGGGTGTCTTTCTGCCACACATTAATCGTCATCTGGCTTGCTTTTTCGTTTGCTTTCTTGGAAACTGCGCTCGTCCATTTTCTATCAAGAATGCTATGTCACGTTGATAGCCGCACGCCGTTCGTGGCCCCTGACGTACTGGGCGCGCGGCGATAACGCGAGGAAAGCGCGCCAGATAGATGACGATTATCGTGTGGCAGAAAGACACTCCAAATACACCCTTTTTGTCTTGGAGTGCTAACCATACCTGTTGCAACACCACCGCCACCACTAGGAGTTACTCACCGGTGAGGACGAATCCGTTGCGTGCGTGGTCTCCCTGAGGCAGGGCGAAGAGCCAGCCGATGACGTCACCCAGCGCCAGCAACGATCGCAGGTCGCTGCCCAGCGACGACGGCGACACCCTGCTGAGCGCCGTGTAGGTGCGCCCGTTGGTCGTGTCCACGTACGAGTGGAAGTCCACCTCGCCGGCGATGGGCGCGTCGTTCAGAGAGCCCGTCAGCTTGCCCGTCACGCGTTGCGGCGAGCCTGCGTATGCAGACACACGTACGGGTTTATCATACTCTTAAGGGTTGAGCGCAAAAAAGACAGAGACAAAAGGTAGATTGTGCACAGTGCACACACACGCCGGCGCTATTCGCGGCGAGATCGACCTATAGGTGGCAGCACCGTCACCCCGCTAGTGTGGATACTGGTTTCGTGTGGTATGTGTAGAAGTGCACGGCGCTTTTGTTTTCACATCGTGATTTTGTGTTCCGTACCCGCAGAAAACTCTTCGTTATCGATGGTGAGGTTTTGTTCGGTGCCACATTGCCGCACATACTGCACAGAGCCAGGGATAAGCTTCCATTTTTATCCCACCGACGCGGAACGTCGCCGACTGGCTCGTTAGGCTTCGTAACGGCAAGACGCCTTCCAAGTACGCGATGGTGTGCAGCAAGCACTTCGACGACGGTGCATTCAAGCGTTCGCAGACGAGAAAGAATGGTGAGTAGTCAGCGATAACTTCACTAATGTGTGCATTTATTGTTGCTGCTGTGCACTACGAGCGTGAAGACGGTCGCAGTAAGCGAACGCTGGGGGAAGCTTCCCTGTGCTTTGATTTTCCTACACTTCCGCAGGAAAATTAAGCGAGAATCAATCGAGAAAGAAGAAAATTAAATCATGGAATTTATTCTTTTTCATCCATGTACCGTCTGCGCTGTGAATGCAAAGTTTGTTCGCGCTTGGCTATGAGTCTGTTTAAACGAGAGTCCCCGAGCCCTTTTGTAGTTCGCGCATGTTCCATTGTGTTTACAAGGCCGCGAGAACAGTTCTCAGCGTTCCGCAGGACAAGTACGTGCACCGAAACGCGGCAAGTGTTTATGCATGATCTGGTGCATCGTAAAGGGTATCGTTTTATGAGCCCTCACTCGCCACGTAAGCGATGAAAATGCGCGAGCGAGTTTATCGCCACTGCTGATCTTGATGAATATATTTTTCTCGCTCGCTCTCTTTTTTTTTTTTAAGGGTTTTCGCGGAAGAGATTGAGGCCTGACGCACTTCCGACACTGAACTTGCCAAAGCGCAAATTTGACAGGCATAAGCTACCTCGCAAGTACACGGGTGTCTTTGTATACATTTCGCCACAAGTTATAATTGCGCAAGGCAACTCAGTTTTGCGATTTCCGTGTCATTCCGTTTTCTGTTCTGTTTAGGGGACAATTTAAGTACCGAAGTGTCAGACGTGACTTGACAGAAATATTTCTCTGCAGTGGGACCAGGACCGTACACAACTAAAGCTCGTCGCGTAACCTATAAACGACAGTCCCGAAGTTATACACCTAACCACAACGCGCAAGTGCATGAGAGCCTTTTTTTAACCACCGAGCCGCTAAAAGGCTATATTCACATGAGATTTAATACTTCTCATCTTTAGGACAACGTCGAGTGCACTTTGCAATGCGCTTGAACCACAGAGCGGCACCTACGCTCATATGACTCTCGTGAACGGACGGTACGACGACCGCACGCAGCACTCTTGACAAGTGCACTCACTGATCTTATTACAGTACATATACAGCCGATCAAGGCCAAATGCTTCTTTACATCGTGTTAGGCATACGTACGAGCGGTTAAAGTTGCACCAACGCAACGGAAGAAACCGCCTTTTGAGGCCCTGCATGACGTACGCGCACATGCAAACACAACGCGGCTAGCAGACGACGCACGGAGCAATCCACACTAGGCGCGCTTCCGCCAGTAGCCGCCAGGCGGCGACTCCGCTCGATCTCGCGGCCAATACTGACAACAATAAGTTGATTTCCGTCGCCAAGTCGACAAACAGTAGCGCTAGTGTGTGTGTACACCCCTCCCTTTGTCTCTTTCTTTTTTTCACGCTCAAGCAGACTGAGATTTGGGTATGTATCTCCAGTCAACCGACTGTAAATCTATCCGACTACATACGACAACAAATGTCCGCTATGCGGGGAACATGCAACACTTTATCACGTTACATGGGCCTGCCAACACTCAAAGGATGTGCCAATAAACAACACACCAACACCGGAGCAGTGGGAGGCTGTGCTGTCCTGCTCGAAGCCTGAAGAACAGCTCAAGCTGATCGACAGGGCTCGCAAGATGGCAAAGGCCACAGGGGCCCGGGACTGAGGGCTCCACCTTCGCCGGGAGAATTTCTTTGCACCAATAAAGTTTTCCATTCATTCACGCTCAAGCCTTAACAGTCACTCTTGAACCTTATCCGAAAAGGATGAGCACCAAATGCTCCATGTTGAATCCGAAACTATAGCGCCGAATGCTTCAGTATTCAAGTTAGGGAGATAATTTAAATGTAATTGGAAAATATTGGACTTTCAATATCAGTATTTGTAAAAAGTAATTATTTTCACCAACGAACCAACAATTCTAGAAGTGTACCCTTGCCAAGTTCATATATGCATTATGTCAACACCGTGCTCTTCCTGCGAACACCGAGCACCACTGCAGCTCGGTCCTTTTAAAAGAATATGTTGTAAAGCATGTACTATGTTAAATTGTTGCCCACCCCTCATGTGGGATGCCTAAACAGGGGCCTTTGAGGTATTAAAAATAAGTAAATGTGCATAGCGGCTGCATGCATGGCTGACCGTTGGCGATGCAGTTCTTGCCGTTCCCGAAGAACCCTCGGTCGCAGTGGCAGCAGTAGCCGGTGTCGTAGTCCTGGCACACGGTGGACGGCGGGCAGGGCTCTCGGGCCGCGGTGCAGGTGGACCCGCCGCTGAGAAGGTCAACGTTGACCAGGTCGGGCCCGACCACCTCGTTGCCCGAGATCTGGTACAACCACTGACCCGGCACGGCCGTGTTGCTCATCCTGGGGAAAAAACAAACACACTATTTCATGCTCCACACACGCGCGGTCGCTCGTTCTTATCAAGGCGAAAGCCTGATTATATGTCTCATGCGAACGCAGCCTTGAACCTGAAGAAAAAAGGTCACGTGACACGTAGGCGTAGCCGGGGGGAGGGGGGGGGGCTGCGCACCCCCCTCCCCCGATCGTAATCAGTGAAAATTAAGCGAATCGCATGTTAATTAGCGAAAGTTAATCAGTGGTAATAAGTTATATGATGGTTGAATTATATGATTACCGATTTAATTCGTTAAAATTAATTAGTGGGAACTAAGTTCGTGAATGTTAATTATAATGTGATTACCTAAGTAAACTAAGTGAGTACCAGTGTATACTCTGTTCCAGAAGTTCCGTGCAGCAGAGCCAAGGCTACACAACCCTCGAGCGCAGGTTGTTGCGAAGCGAGATGTAGTGCCCCATATACGTAGCCCGTTGTTTGTCCTCATGACTTTTGCAAGCGGTCTCGTCGGAGGATTTTTACTTGAAGGCTTCTCTGCGTGTTGTAGCTGTGATTTGTATGACGATTTTGTCGCATTTTCTGTATAAAACAATTTTTGTGGCTCCATGATACTGAAGAAAAAGTTCTTGCTTGTACGTGTTATAACATGCGAATGACGAAAGAAATAACGCTGTTGTGGCTCGTATGTGTTATGTTTTTACTTATAAAGTACGAAGGAATGGTACGACACTGTCTAAACTTTTATGAGTAGTCCGCACAGCCCGAGCGTCCACAGCGCCGCGGAGGACCCAGTCTTGGGTTGTGATTAGTCCGCGGTGGCAGATTTGGTCACTCCTTAGTCAAAATGGCGGCGCCTGGTTCACCTGTGCGATATCGTTCCCGGATAAGCTTTTACGACAAGGGAGCGAAGCGGCACTTCGCATGCCCATAGGCATGCGTATACGAAATCTGATGAAGCGTGGTGCATAATCACTTTGGCTAGTGCGGCGCTTTCCACCGAAACATGAGCCACTGAACTCTATCCCTCAAATGTCTACGTGCAAGTATCTCGAAGACGCACGCTTTTACGGTGCCGAGGAGAATATTTAACCGCTTTCACAATTACAGCTCATCTCACTGCGCAGTTGCACTGTGTCCCGAGACGCTCTTGCCGCTTTCGCTGCAGCGCTCGCCGCTAGCAGACGACAGGGCGCGGAAGGATACACTTAGATGTGCTCGTCCTCCTGATTGGTTGAGAAGGCCTGTAGCTTCCACAGTGCTGCACGGAACTTCTGGAACAGAGTATAGTGACAGCTGATTAGCGACCGCGGGACTTCGATATAAAGTACAGGGTAAAATGGCCACATCAGATGGCCTTCGCCTTCGAGTGCTCCTAGGCGAACGCATAAGGGACCCTGTGGCAGGTAGCTTCCTGCCATTCCACCACCATGCAGTCGAGAAACAACACAACATAGCGTATCAGTGGATACCGGGTCATTGTGGTATATACGGTAACGACCGTGCGGATGAGGCCGCCCGATCTGCACATGACAGTGACCACTGCGCAGATATACCGTTCTCAAGAACCGACGCAGCTACAAGACTTCGTTCGCTGGCACGTGAACTCACACTTGCCCAGTGGAACTCGGCTGAATTCACCAACGCTCGTCTACACAGCTTGGATCCCAATCTCCAGCTCCGTCTTCCGTCAGGAATATCGCGAGCTGAGGAGACGCTTCTGTGCCGCCTGTGGCTTGGCGTGGCCTTCACGAATGCCTACTCCTGTCTGATTGGAATGGCCAACAACTCCACATGCAATTACTGCAGCTGCGAAGAAACGATCTCCCATCTTCTGTGTGAGTGTCCCCGTTTCAGTGCGCCAAGACAAGTACTTTCCAATGCGCTAGATAAACTTGACAATCGCCCTTTGTCGGAACAAAGGGTCTTGGGACCCTGGCCGAGTCCATCGTCAGCACAGAAGGCTTTAAAAGCATTATTGCGCTTCTTGCGGACAACTGGTCTTAGAGACAGACTCTAAGTAGTGACATATTCTCGTTTTCTTTTTTCCCCTCTCTTTTTCTTTTTCTTTTCTTGCTCTCCTTTTTTTCTAACATCTCTCCTCTATCATCTTTTATCCCCCTTACCCCTTCCCCCAGCACAGGGTAGCCAGCCGGTCTATGAACTGGCTAACCTCCCTGTCTTTCCGCTTGTTTCTTCCTTCCTTCCTTCCTTCCTGCCATTTCTGTTCGGCTCAACGTACTTGTCCAGGTTGACGACGTGGTCGGTGCCGGATCCCCGGAGCGCCGTGAAGCGGCGTCCGTCGCCGGCCATGAATCCCGCCTGCGCCTTGGCGTCGGGCAGCGCGGGGCTCTTGGGCTCCGCCTGAACCCACTGGACGCCGCCGCGAGGGTAGAGCAGCATCGCGTACGCCCGACCGGTGTCCGAACCCACGACCAGCTGGAAGGTGTTGCGACGGTCCGCCTTGCGCTCGTAGTAGCCCACTCCTTCCCAGGTGGCCACGAACAGGCTGCGAGCCCGGAACGAGGAGCCGGCCGCGAAGTTGGCCCCGACCGTCTGCTCGAACCGGGCCAGCAGCGAGGGCTCCTGCGTCTCTCGGTAGAACACGCGTCCCACGCCTCTCGTGTCCACGTCCGAGTAGAGCGGCGCCATGATCGGGTACGTGAGCGGGAACGGGGCGCTGAAGAAGCTCGGCACCTCGGTCAGGAAAGACACGATCCCGTTGTCGTTCACCTGCAAGTAGACGTTTATGAAGGCGAAAGCCTTAGATGCCTCATCAAACACGAAAATTGGCCGTAGTCGCCGGCGTCAACTCGAGTGATGCAAGAAAATCATCGTCACGCGATGACGTCCCCATATGACGTCATATTGGCGTCAGCGATCGCCAAATTTTGTGACGTCCCACGATGACGTCGTCACATGACATAGTCGCTTGGTCAAAGGCGTCCCTCATATTCATATCGTGGTTTTGGGACGTTAAACAAAAAAAATTATGAAAGGTGGGCCGATCACGGAGGCAGTGCAAAACCAGGTGACGTGCAGAAAGCTTGCAATGTCTCTGATTCTGGAGGCAGTACAAAAACACGTTAGTCGCACAGAGCCGTAGGAGTGGGGCGGGGGAGGATCGATGCACTGACTGCGAAGAAAAAGAAGAAGATGGCTTTCGCCTTCGAGTCGTCCTAGGTGAATGCATAAGGGACCCTGTGAGTTCTTTATTTATTTATTTATTTATTTATTTATTTATTTATTTATTTATTTATTTATTTATTTATTTATTTATTGTCCTTAGAGCATTGTAGAGGGGAGGGGCGAGAAAAATACAGAAAATAAGATCACATCATTCCAACTAAAGCACACGCTTACAGTATCTAGATACGGCAAGTCAGGAATATAAAAATATACAAGGCATATTTCAACATAAAAGCACAATACATACACACACAAAAAAGCCCAGAAACATACTAACGAAAAGTCATTGCGTACGCATCAATTGAAATCAAACTGACAGGTTTAATACAATGCGGAATGTGTCATGGTTAGTAATAGTGACGACTGATGCAGACATTTGATCCCAGTCACGGCATGTTTTCGGAAGGAAAGAATGAGATCGAGCAATCGAGCAATCTGCAACTTGTTATTGTGATCTATAAGCGAGGAGATGTGAAATATGCAGGCTGTATCAAACGCGATTTTAGCATGTGGCTGTGATAGTATATTTTGTGGAAGATACAGAGTGCGTGCCTTCAAACGGAGAGGAACAAAACTCAGAGTGTTGCCTGTTTCACACTCCAAAGACGGTTTATGGCGTTTAACGTTCTAAAGCGAATCAGGCTGTGAGAGACGCCGTGGGAGAGGTCCAACCTAGAGTTTGTGTGCAGGCTCCCTGTTGGTTCCCTAAAGGGACAGTAACATTATGTTCAACACCCCATCCTCCCTTCCGCCTCTTTTCGAGACCACTGACAACTATCACAAAAAGCTTAACGGAGGCTTAATATACACGACAGTATTGTCACGGGAAGGAAGAAGGGCAAGCATATTTACGGCGCCGCATTGGTCTAGTGGTTATGGTGCTCGACTGCTGACCCGAAGGTTGCGGGATCGAATTCCGGAGGCCGCATTTCGATGGAGGCGGAGTGCCCCGGTTCTTAGACTTGGGTGCACGTTAAAGAACACCAGATGGTAGAAATTTCCGGAGCCCCAACAATGATTATATTACGTATATGAAACAACCCCTACGCTCTTCTCGCGGGTGTCTCCCTTAAGACACCCGCAATGTTCCCTTGGTCGATACAATAGAGACTGCGACGATATTAATTTTGAAGGGGAAAAATTTGGGGGACTCTCGAGCTTCGCCTTCAAGAGCAGACCGCGATAGCGTAAATTCGGTCCCCGTTCGCATGGTCTTCTCAATAGCTAGCCAGCGTTCGCTTCTCGGTGAACACCTCAGCCGCGCCTCGAGGAAAGGAACGTCTGTGCACGTAACATATGCCCTTGCAAATTAACCTAGAACAGTGGCGTCGGCAGAAATTTTTTTCGAGGGTGGGGGGGGGGGGGGGGCACCTCCTTGATCCGACATTGGGTCTGGGCAGATAAGTGGGGTCGAGTGTCATCCTGGGCTCTATATCCCAAGGGGAAAAATTTTTCCGGAGGGGGGGGGGGGGCACGGGCCTGGTGATTCGCACACTACACGACAGTTCTCGTTAAAAGGACATTGGCCACATTTTCTTTTTCTGAGCAGCGCCTATTTCTTTGTGGTAGTGGGCTACTGTCCTAAGAATAAATGCAAGCCCCACTCACAGCCGTCCCACTCAGAGAGGATTCGCATAGACGTTCCATCCAATCACCTTTGCTCATTTCGGTGATGTCAAACACTTTTCGTGTGGTTCAGGGAGTTGGTGTTCCCATACAGAAACCTATTCTTGTCGCTGGCTGTAAGTCAAAAACTTGAATATCCTGGCAAATTTCATCAAAGATTCCGACATCATATATTATCCAAATGTCCTATTTTATGTAGGAACGACGAACCTTTAGTATTCGATATGCGTTGTATTTGCGTTAGCGTATACGTACTTATGACACGAAATAAAACTAGCTTGCACGACTCCCTTACATAGGTGATTGACAAGCGTGACGAGGTTTTGCGGGCGGAGCTTGTATTGAGGCTGTAACCGACTGTATACGTACACTCTAGAACTTGACGCATCAGGTATCGTTCACACTCAAGCCAGCATTCCTTCAAGGTCATCTGTCAATCAAAGGAGGTCACTCGCACGTTGAATTCTCGACAAGTTAATCTGTTCCAGCGATGTGTGTTCGTCACCCCCAGCTGCACGTATACGTGTCAGGCGTACTTGTTATAAAGACGACCGCGCGTGCCGGGCTGGGCTTTGCGAAAGGCAGCCAAATTGGACGCCAGCCGCCAGCACGGAAGTTCCGCGTTCCGGTAATGTGTCGCGCCACATCCTGTGCCGCAGCCTGCGCGGTCACGGTCACGTCCGCCTTGTGCAATTGCCCATCAACGCCCTGTAGTGCATTTTGTTGCTACAGTGTGTTAACAACGTTCCCTACAAGCGTTACAACCCGGGAAGTCCGGCGCTCTGAACATACATTATGAAGGGCACCTAAGCCACTCCGAGCTCAAAGACGAGAGAATGGTTCTTTTCTCGCCTTCACTACCCCTATATCTCCTCCTAACCACTCATTTCTTCATGAAACACGCGGAGAATGTCAGCACTAAGCGTTCAGCATATATTATCTCCGCTTGCACAGTCGAAAACGCACAAAACAAAATTAAATCAGTTGATCGCGTCCGCTAGCTAGTCACGCGAAACAAGGTAGTACGGGGCGTGCGACCGCATGGCAAAACAGGATAGGAGACAAGCCGCAAGTGACATCCCCTGTATATGAACCAATGGAGAGTTTATTTCCCAATGACGTCACATGAACAGAGTGCTGGTGTCAGGAATTGTGCCGGAAAGGCGGGAAACGCCAGGAGAGAATAACTCCCTCGTTCTTTCTATTTTCAGAGGTTGTTTAAAGGCCGGAACGCTAAAGGGAGACATTAAAGCAGTTTACACTAATGGATTGTTCTTTAAAAACTCTGCTGTCGTTAATGTCATCATTATAAGTTCATTAATACAAGACAAGGTCAAAGCTTCATTTTTAATCATCGTAAACTGTTGCGCGTGAAAGACCTAGACACACAGGGACACAGACGGAGCGCACGTTTTGTGCGCTCCGTGTGTCTTTTTTGTGTTCCCTGTCTACGTCTTTCACGCGAAACAGTTTACGATGATGACAAACCAACAAGACCAAGTGGACACCCTTCTTAGTTCCTTTTTAAATTCAGCGCCCAAATCTCCTCACATGAACGTCAGCGTGACATCCTGGATTTCCAAAGTACTTTTTTCATATTTTGGCCACAATGGCTCATCAAAATTGCCTGAGAGTTCCTAGATTAAGTCTCTGGCGTCATCAGAGAATAACTTTTAGAATAACTGCCAGTTGGGCGTGTTGGTATACATTCATGATGGTGAAGCGCTAAAAGAAACGGAGCGCTGCGTCCTGTGTTCTTCATAAGTCTCCGTTTCTTTTAGCGCTTCACCATCAAGAGAATAACTAACTCGCGCTAATCACCACGGGCCCTGACCGTTTATAATATAGCAAATAATTTTGCAGTTTAGCGTCTTGACGAAGACACGTCCTTGTCTTGACACAGACAAGTCTACTTGCCCAAACGTTAGCTCCAGCGACATTTTCTGTTTTCTCAATAAAAATGAATCGGTTGAGGTTAATACGTTGTAGTCTGAAAACTCTAATGACGCTAATTTCACCATCATAGTTTGTTGACAGAGAGGAAAATCAAGGTCAAAGTCTTCTTTCGAAATTTCGCGCCGAAATCTCCGCGCGTGACGTGGTGTATTTCTCGTATTTTCGCGACATTGGCTCAACGAAATTTCCTCAAACTTTGTATCCTTAGAGGACAATGTATACTTCATTCTTACCGATCCGGTACTACGTAGGCTGTATTAGACGTCGTCAACATTTATGACATCATGGTGACTGGTGCGGCAACTTCAAGATGGCGTCGCCACCGGCACTTTCTTTTTGCGCGTTTTCTCACTTACCGAGCGTCTTCTCGCGGCAAGCGTGGTGCTTTGGTATTGTGAAAGAGTAAGTTATTAATACGAGAAAAAATTTTTTCTCTTTAGTGTCCCTGGCTTGTTTTTCAGTGTTCGTCGGAGGCGTGGTGCACAACAAGGCCGGCGTCCGCGGTGCCGGCCGGCGCCGCACCCGGCAGCTATCGGCTCAAGAAGTCGATAAGAAGAGGGCCCGCTAGGAACCGATATCGGAGACGCTATGCAGGTCGATGCGATGCTCTTCTATCGCTATCGGTCGCCCCGCTCAAGAATCAGGCCTTCTCGGGGTCCCTGTCCTCGGGTGCATGAGTGCTTGTGCCGCCGAGTGGAAGCACCCGAGTCCTCGGGCTCACATACCACAGCGTGGGCAAAAGCACAGTCTCCAAAACAAGGAATGCCGCAGGTAGCTGCACAGTTTCGGATGAACGTCACTTGCAGCTCTGACGCTATATAGTGTCTACGGACGTTGCGAGCAAGGTTGGCCATGCATAGGCGCAGACGTCATGGTGACACAGACGTCGCACGGGAGGGGGGGGGGGGGGTGGCAAAATCTGCCCCATGCTTTTACTCAGTCGGACTTGTTCATTCATCGTTTAGTGGCACGCTGGCTTTTGACGACAATGGCGGCCGAAGGCGACTGATGTTGCTTTCCAAGAACTGTTTACTTCGCATCTTTACTCCCGGAAAGCCAGGGACCAAAGGCAGGCCATCGTGAGAAACACGTCATCGCTCCATTTCCACTTCTTCATCCATTGTGAAACATGTCGTTTGGACTCGACTAATGGGAGGGGGGAGGGGGGGTGAGATGAAACTTTGCTCCTCCTCCCCACTAATGGGGAACCCTGCCCACGCCTATGGCCATAGGTCCAAGTAGTGAGAAGCAGCCAATTCGACTACAGGTAATTCAAAATTGTTAATTGACAAGAATGTCGTCAACATGCAGCCCCGCTCACTATTGTAAATAACAATGCTGCTAAGGTTTTTAGAACAATGCTGCTAGCTTTTTTAGAACAGTTTTCGAAAGCCGACTTAATTTAGAAACTCCGCTCACTCTCCCACCGGCCCACTTAACAAAGAGTTTTCATTCTCCGTACGCGAGGCAACCATACTTTGTCGAATATGAGTTCTTATACGAAGAGTTATCTTCCGTATCAGAATTGCCAGCAACGGTGCGTGCAGAATGTGGTCCCGAGGAGATCCCGGAGTTCGGCTATGCGGTGAAATCGGCGACCGCGGGCTAACTCGCCGTTGATGACAGACCACTTTAGCAACGGAGGCTTACGGAATCACGATTTTGAACAGCGCAAATGACAAGGGACAGGTTGAAAAGAAACAGGACAGGCACTGTCCTTGCCCACTTAGCCACATTGTCCACTTACAAAACTATCCCGCTTAACCAACATGCGCAACTTTCCATAACGCTTCACGGAATGTCAAAATGTTAGAACGCCCACTGCACGTTAACTTGTGTCGACGATTCTACCAACACAGATTAACGTTCATATAAGTTAGAACTTACATCGCCCGAAGAGGACGATGAGTCAACGATCGGCTCAGCACTTCTGTACAATGTCAATCGCGCCCCTCGAGGTCATATTGGTGTGTACAGCCGTGACTGTGGCTGAAATCCGCTTTCAGTAACTGTAGAATTAACGCGAGAAACAAGTCAGCGCTCACGAGAGAGGTTATCAATGCTGCCTGCCGCATCAACACGTGCCGGTACAATGCGTAAGCTGCGTTTCGATAGCCTTGTCCGAAAAAGAGCTGACGTTTCCACCACCAAGGCGCGATGGCGATGTGAGCGTAATCTGTGGGCACGAGTATTTTCTTGGGTCTTTTGCGGTGTTTAGCGTGCAAAAAAGCTGTCCATCAAACTAAACATTTGCTTGACAGCAGGCCCGTAGCCACAATTTAATTTTGCGGGAGGTCCGACCCCGATATATGCATGTTCGTGTGTGTGTGTGTGTCTATATACACATACAAAATTCAAGTATTCCGGGGGGGGGGGGGGGGCGTCAACACCCAGGACCCGCCCCCCTACCCCCTGTAGGGTTGAAAGTAGAGCGACGTGTGTGTCTGTGTACCCCTCTGGTCGGTTTTCTGCGCTGTTCCTGTGCGATTGAAAGCCAAAAGAAAAACTGGACACGTTCCTCAATTAACGACAAATAGAAGCACGAAGTTCACAAATCAGTAATATCGTATCAAAAGCAGTTATAGCAATTCTATAAACCACATCTGCTAGAGATTCTAAAGGGGCCAAATCTGACGTATAAATTTACAGCTTACGATATTTTTTTTCACTGCCTGCAGGAGATTTTATATTTGAGAGGATTTTATACTGTGAGTTTTGTGCCTTACAGGTGTATTATGACGAGTAGCTTACAGAATTATGATGTCGTTTTTCGTTACCCAGGTACAGATTCGTAAACTGCATAGTTTCGTTTTGTAATCTTGAAAGCTTTCGAAGGGCGTAGCCAGGATTTTATTTCGGGAAAGGGTGGTCCGCTCCACCCCCTCCTCCCAAAATTAAAACTTTAATAAACAAATATAACTTTCAAGTGAAAGCACCGTCACAAAATCTTATGCAGTGATTGCTGAGAAAAACGATTTTTTTTTATTTCATTCCCACATATTTAGATTAAAGTTGCCAATCTAAAGTTTCATCTTAATAGACAAATTCGAGACTATAAAATCTTGAGCATTTCTAAAGAAATGATGGAAGACAGTGTACAGAGTGTTTTTTTTTTTTTTAATACAAAGTTCTTAGTATCATTGGTGACAACATAATTCTAGATACTGAGCTGTATTACATGGTGCCCATTGCTAGCACGAAAAAATCAAGAACCATATTATACTAATCAACGACATTTTATCACTTAGTCCTTTACGTCATTTATTGTAATTTAGGTGTAGCCGGTGGGTTCGCAAGACGTGTCGACTTGAAACGATTTATCACGATGACACCAGTATTTAGGTGTTGATTCTCAGAATACATGACGAAATAGATTAGAGTTGCAGTTATATTTTGGCGCTTCAGTGCAAAATACAACGTCTTCTTTAAGTGCGAAACAGCAATGCATTTTTACTGCAGGTACTGACGGCACATATACCGAAAGCGGTGCCAGGGCCTCGCAGTCCGTAAACTGTAATGTCTGCCGTATGGAAAATTAGGTTAAAGCATTATTTGTAGAGACTTTGATAACTCGTCAATTACGCGTTTCGATTCATTGTGCAAGTACTGTTTACCTCTTCGAGCAAACAAGTTCAAGGAATATAAGTTATAGGACTGAGCTAGATACCGTAGGCTTCAGAAAAAAATAAATGAAAGAAAACATTCTACATAGTGTAAAAACAAGAACACTTGGTATGAAACCCTTCGATACAACTGAATCGTGCGAACTCTGCCCTCCGCGTATTGCCTACTTTCTTTTGTCATTGTTTTGTTTGTTTTACAGAGGGTAGATATGTTTGAATGTCACTACCCCATTTCGATGCCATTGATTCTTGCTTTCTTTCTTTTTTTTTTTTTGATAAACGCGACAACCCGAGTCACGAAAATGAGCCTTCAAGATGTCATCAGCAATTGCCTAAACCACGCACTATGTGCGATTGACGTTGCATGCGAGAAATCGTATTTCTGGAGATTCCTGTCGGTTTCTATTGGAGCAATCTACACGCCTTTTTATAGTTGCGTCTTCCGGTCTTTGCGTACGACTTACATTAACATAAATACGACTATATATATATATATATATATATATATATATATATATATATATATATATATATATATATATATATATATATATATATATATATATATATATATATATATGAGGTTGAATCAAGCTAACTAATGACACCTGCTTTGTCGTTGATTTAGAAAAGAGCCCTTCTTGTTTTTAATGTATATGCATGCTAAATTTTGCAAATGTTCCAACTGCACAGTCTTCGTTATTGAGGTCTTAAAAAGCTGTGTGTATGTTTTAATTTATGTATTTTAATTGGTCGCCATTGAATATTGCATGCACGTTTAGCTTTTTTTTTCTCTTTATTCGACCTTTATCTAAAATTGCGTTTTTGTTGCTTCAGCTTGCTGTAATAATTTTGAACTTATCAAATGTCCTTGTGTACAGCTCTCCTGCAATCACATGGTATAGGACACCCTTCTGTAAAGTTTCCGCCTATGTAGCAACGGTTGTGGAAAAATAAAATTTGATCGAAGGCTGACGTCACCTTTTGCTAACGTTAATTAATTCTGTGTCAAAGAAAGAAACGAGCCCTCGAAAAATTTCCCTTCTTTTGCTAAGATGAAATTTATGCCTTCGTTTCTTAGTCGCTGTAGTTTCGCGTAGGACTGGTAAAGGAGCAGCAAGTAATCGCGCGTGAATACTGCAATTTTTCTACTTCACGGAATCGTGTGTTTACTAAAACCACAACGTGTTCTGTTTTTTTTTTTTTCTTTCTTTCTTTTTCAGCAAGCGCCAGTGCAGATAAAGCAAAAATGATGCGGAAGAGCTGCAGCCGCTCCTCGGGTCACTATTGTTGGCAACGAACGTTTAGTCAAGGACTCGCCATGAAATAAAATCACAAACACAACGCTGTCTAACTGAAGGTCAGTGCCAAATTCTCGCTGTACCGCATTACTTTTCTTTCTTTCGTATTCTGCCTTCCACGTTACGTGCGCCACGTGTGTTCCTTTACATAAGTGTGCGATGCTTACAAGCGTGACGACGGCATTGTGTCTTTGCAAACGCAAACAATAAAGAAAAGCGGTGACAGCGTAACTTAAGGAGAGATAAGAAAGAGAAATGCCGGTGATCAAGTGCTTGAATGCTAGGATACTCACGTATAGCGTCGAGTATTCGGTGCCATAAAAGGTGATGGGTGTGTTCAATTGAACCTCGGCCGAACTGATGTCATTCTCGCGCGGAAGACTTTGGTCCTGGTTGACACCGTACGGGTAAAGGTCAGCCTCGGAGAGGGAGTTGACTGAATTGACGAACAGTAGGAACAAGAGCACGGTACACGCCGGCCACCCTCCGCACGCCATGGTGGCAAGACGACGACTGAGAAGTCCTCCCCGGGACGACCGCTATCTCGCGGCTCCTCGGAGTCGCGGGGACGGCCGATTAGAAGACTGCGGAGTTGAGGAGGAGAGCACGGTAGGAGATACGGACCAACGGAAGCAGCAGACGACGCCGTCGGGAGCAGCAGACGCCCAGATGGCGTCACGGTCGCTTCCGTTTCAACTGCGGCGTCGTGTTTGCGTTCCTCCTTCCGAGAACTTTTCACGCGTACGGTCTGCGAACCCTCGTTCGTATGTCCCCGCCCTGCCCTGGCCCCCGTATACACACATTTCAGGTTTGTCGCAATATTGTGTTACAAGCGGAACGCGGTAAGATGCTAATCTATCATAACGGAGCGCGCGCTGATTGCCACCAATCGGAAAACGCGACGCGATCACGTGACTCGCGATGGTGCGAAGGCGCCATTTTCATTCTCAGGAGGTGCGCGCGTGTGCGCCACGGCAGCTGGATGTCGGAGGCGCAGTTATTTTTGCTGGTATCCCGGCCGTGGTGCCATCGCAGACGGAGGGCTGTGCTTTTTTGAAGTTGGTCTTTTGAAGTTCGCGACGGTTCGCAGGCGACCGCTGCCTGCGCCGTAAGCTAGGAGCGCAGTGACTCTCCGTCTCTGCTTGCGCGTCGTTATGCTTCAGTGTCGGAGCGAATTTAGAGGTGAGACAGGAAGTGGGCGAAAAATAGACGCTCCTTTTCGAATGTCCCGCCCCCGAGACGGCAGACAGAAAGCGACCGCGAACCCTTCCCATAACAGAGCTCCCGATTATGATTCGGCGTATGCGATCCATCAAGGCGTGATGGAGCCTCTTCTTTCACGTGCGCATCGTTAGCGAAAACTGCTTGAAACCGCAGGCGTTGATTGTGCTAACAACGTTCTTAAAATCCCGAGTCAACGCCACGGCAAAAATTGAAACATTGCAAAGCTGAAGAAGCATCACAGCAAGACCAGATGGCGGGGGGAGATAGAAAGAGAATATGTTTAATTAGTTGGGAGTGGCATACGACATGACGCTTGTCTCATCTATTTAATATATGTGCGGGCTTATTACGAGAATGTTATCCACAGTCCTGGTTGTCGATGAATATCTGCATCCTAACCGATAACGCTGTTACCAAAGAAGTCTTTGTTTGAGAAGTACTTACAATAGTTCCTTAGCGCTGTTGATTATGCTTATATATTCATTGTGTCTTTATTGCGTTTAGTACCAAAGGCACTTTCACCATTTCTATCTATCTATCTATCTATCTATCTATCTATCTATCTATCTATCTATCTATCTATCTATCTATCTATCTATCTATCTATCTATCTATCTATCTATCTATCTATCTATCTATCTATCTATCTATCTATCTATCTATCTATCTATCTATCTATCTCGCCGCCTGCGTCTGGGTGCTCTCGTGCCCGCCTCCTTAACTTGCATGGTACATACCAAAATTGGCATAGGAGGGTATGAGTGTATGCGAACACGACTGCCAGGTCATAATGTGAATAACACGAAAAGCCTTTCACGTACGTCATGAGACCCTTTCCCCAGTCCCGCGTGGTGCCTACCCGCATGTCATGGCCCATTGTATGCTGGTATGTGCCACAGCTGGGTCATTCACAGTATATATCAACACAGGAACGGCGAGAACAGGACATTAGAAATTCGAACGCGAGAGCGTTATGGAGCTCGTGTCGCAGAAAAGCCGGTGTCGATGTCGGCGGCTGTAAGCGAGTGAAAAATCCCGACGGATGCAAAGAATAAAATTCAGGCTTCGAGCAGAAATCGAACCCATGCAGGTATTCTGTGCGGCAGTCAGTTTCTCTACCACAGGGGCACGGCAGATTTTGGCACTGCTTTGGGAAAAGACCCTACACAGGCGTCATGTCGGGGAAACGTCAATTTAATAAACTTTAAATATCTACTCTTACCATTCGGGGGCAGGCTATATTAAAGCTTTGCTCGAACCCGAAGCAATACGGTGACGAACGCTACGTATGCTATGCATATCATCGCACCGTACCATGCGCTTCGTTTTGATAAAACTGACTGCTGTGCTCTAACGTGAGTGGTGACGTTACCTCGGACCATAAGCTGTCCTTTAAACGCCAGTGCATAGTTGGCATGTCTGGTAACCCCACGATAGGCACACATTTACTCCATTTACACAAACACGACACGTCGATTCCACCTCGTAACTCTTGGCTCAAAGCAAAAAAAAGTGCATCGTAGGCAAATACTCGCTGACTGCTTCGCATAAAACCGATTTCCACAATGCGTGGGATCTGCCGGCATTTTTTAATTATTTGTGTTATTTGAGTCAATGTAGTCGATGCGATTTTCCTACCTTTTACATTCTGCTTGCCGCTTAAACAATTTTGTTAGTCAATAATTGTCTACCTTGTACAAATTGTACACCATTCGAACCACCGGCAAGCTAAATTCAACGACCTCGCTGTGCCGTCAATAAAGTTGTTTCTCTTATACAGCATTACGTGCACTTCTTATTTTTAATGTCTGGTCCTTTTTTTATTTTGTAAGCTATATTTCTGTACCCCTCCTGCTGTAACCTCTTTGAGATTGCAGTATCTA
The DNA here is from genome assembly GCF_013339695.2 of Rhipicephalus sanguineus. Lineage (NCBI taxonomy): Eukaryota > Metazoa > Arthropoda > Arachnida > Ixodida > Ixodidae > Rhipicephalus > Rhipicephalus sanguineus. The sequence continues at coordinate 167,296,352 of NC_051182.1, read as the reverse complement.
TAAATAAATAGATGAATTAATACGTACAATTTTGGAAAAAATACGCTAACTGAAAATTAAGCCCATTCAGTTACGGCGCTCGCACTTTATTATGCACGTGACTTGATACTTCTTTTTTTTTCTTCTAGACCTGCCCCATGGTGGTAAAGTAAAGAAAACTTTATACCAGCCGTGCATCGGGAAAATTCATTCCTCAAGGCTCAGAATACTCGCTGTCAGCGGCGCCAGAAAACGTGGCTTTGGTAGTTAAAAGCAAAAAAAAAAAACACCACAATAAAGCTTTATCAGATATATGCATGAACCATCATGCCTGACTGCGCAATAAATCTACATTTATTTACCTTGTAATTACCAGGATGCCTCCATCGAAAATGTCAGAAGAGCCAATAATCTCGTATGATCATGCAAGAACACGCATCATTCGTATTCGTTATTGGATGTGTACGTGGCATATGTGCATCATATGAGATTTAAAGGGGCCCTGCAACACTTTTCCAAGTAATCTTCAAACGGCTTCATTAGAGGAGTTATACTGCCTCGCGATTCAATCGCCGCAGTATGTTTTTTTTCTTTTGTTTGTTTGTTTTTAGTGTCTGTCAAGTTCGAGCGGAGTTACAGGGATTTGCAGCTCACTGTAAGCGCTTTCTCTTCGTGGGTGCGGCCCGCAGACGGGTGCCCCCTGACGGGGGCACTCGTTGTCTTCTCAGGACCAAATAAAAGTTCCTTGTCTGTCAGTCTGTCCCGACGAGCGCGTTGGAAGCTAAGCACGGAGGGATGGCACTGGGAAAGAAGTTACGTCACGCACCCTGAGCTCTTTAGTTTCTTTTCTATTTTCTTCCAACGCGCGACTTACTTTCAATGGGATTGCGAGCGCGCGCGCGGTGCTCAAACCGATGACGCTCACGATGCTCAAATCAGCCAATAGCCATGGTTTATGGCGCGGTCGTTTGAGTTTATGGCATCATTTGTCGATTGAAGAGCGAGCGATTTCTAGCTTGTAATTGTAATTGTAATTGGAATTGGAATTAATTGTAAATTCCAGGCCGCGTGCTGCGCTATAATTTTTGTCTCACATGTTTTCGGGAGCCTCGACTACCGATCGGCAGCGTTTTCTGACCGTGCCCAAAAGTGTTGCCCCTTTATGCTCTCATTCTACCTATACATCAATATGACTTTTCTTTCAACAGTTCCGAAAGGCAACGAAAGCGCTGTTGCGTTTTCTCAAGCGTTTTCTCAAGGGTACCGGGCTGATTCGCCGTTTGTGATGTCAAACGCCGAACTGTTACGTCGGCTGAAAGGGTGACTTTTCTCTCCTCCTCTCTAACTTTCCCTTCCCCAGTGCAGGGTAGCCTACCGCGGGCTCAGGCCTGGTTAACCTCCCCGCCTTTCTTTTATTCTTATTCTCTCTATCTTTCAACAAAGTCTGCATACATTTATCGATGTAAATCATAATCCGTGTACTGAGGAAGATATTAATCGCGTGCTATTTTTTTTTTATCACCGCATGCAACTGGTACTGGCAAAATAATGCAGCCAGTTTCACGACCTGAAAAGCGTCGGACAGCGAAGATGTAAGCGCGTGCCTGTATGTGACGGTATACGCTAAGACAGCTTAGTCTCACTTCGAGCATCATCATCATAGTTTCGTTTTATTTATTTCTCACTCTCGCTCTGGTCACGTGACCTGTGCGACGCCTCCTACTACTACTACTACTACTACTACTATTACTACTAGTAGTAGTAGTACTGCTACTGCTATTACAGATACTACTACTACAAATACTACTGCTACGACGACGACGGCACAGGGTCGCCTAAGACTGCTACATTGTAACAAAAGGACAAATAATTCACCGTTTACCATTTGTAGTCACAAACCATATAGTCACAAATACACAGTCATAGGCGTGCGCAGGGTTCTCTCTTGAGGGGGAGACAAGTTTCACTGCAACCACCCGTCTCTCTCTCTCTCTCTCTCGACCCCCTCCCCTCCCCAAGAAAAAAAAGCTGCGCACTGGATGCAGCAATGAAAAATGAAGCGATGACGTGTTTCTCACAAAGGCCTGCCATTGGTCCCCGGTTTTCCGTGCTAAAGATGCGAAGTAAACAGCTCTTTGATTGCAACATCAGGGGTCATTGGTCGCCATTATCGTCAAAGCGCGTAGTCGTTACCCTGCGGATTAAAAAATGACGTGAAAGGTCCGACTAAGTAAAGATAGGAGGCAGGACTGGCGCCCCCCTTTTAGAGTGCCTCGATGCGCGCGCCCCCGCTTAGAGTGGTGTCAGCTTTTGAAAGGGCAGATGCCGCCTCCTCGGCCTTGGCGGCAGCGTGGCCGCCATTTTGAATCCCCCGCCCGGTCTCTTGTGCGTGGCGCGCGTGCTGTTTCTAGGTCGGCGTTCGTTTCCCTCCAGTTTTATACGCTCGCTACCGTCACCATGGCCGGGTGTTGCGTGCGGCAGTGCACCAATCATTCCAGAAACGCTGGAAGCTGTATCGTTTTAGAAGATACGAGGTTTCTTTGAACAGTAGAAATCAAACGTGACAAGCTGCATCCGAAGAACACATTATGCACTCGCAGCGTAACTTTCCGGCCGGTATTTCGAATGCACATGCAAGGATAACTTCTGCTGGTGTTAACCTTGCGTAATAAATGAAGACACTGATATCAGCTACACGCTTAAATGCTTTGGTTCACGTGTGCATGAATCCTGCATTTTTCTTCGCAAACATTCTTTACTGCACTTGGTTGGTCCCGTATCTGCCTTTGATTTTTGCTTTCGCTATTTTTGTGATTTGAAATGTATCATGGAATATATTATGCGTGTTTGTCTGCAGATCAGATCCTTCTTTTTTCCTAATAATAATTATTTGTGAGAATTTACGTCCCAAGAATCCGATATGATTATGGGAGGCGCCCTATACAGTGAAAGGCTCCCGAAATTTTGACCATCTGTTGTTCTTTAACGTACACCTAAATCTAAGTACGCGGGCCTCTTTCATTTCACCTCCATCGAAATGGGGCCGCTGCGGCCGGGATTCGATCCCGCAACCTTCGAGTTTCCAGTCAAGCGCCATAACTAAAACCACGGCGGGTTCTTGTTTTTTATATTCATTTCCGTGTTTCAAGTACGCCTTCTGTGCTGGTATGATGCCCATATATGTATGTGTGCAGTTAAATGTTTTTTAGCCTTCCCTGTTTCTGTGTTTCAAGGTTACAGTTTCGTCCTCTCTTAAATAATTATGCAGTTCCTGTTTTTTTAATCATTTACGATCACTGTGAATCGACTAGTGGCAGTTGTGTTTTATTGTGTATTTTGCGTTTTATTTGTGTAATTGCTTCTGTCAGCGCAGCATTAATGCGCACAAATAAATGACCTGTACACTGGATATTAGCGCACACACGCACATCCAGTATTTTATTTCTTTGAGCAAGCATAATTTATTTATTCATTAATAATGTAAGCCCTGAAGGCTCATACAGGAATGCGCATACAGTTCTCGCGAAGCGTCTATACAAAGAAGACGCATGAAAACAACAAGAAGACGGGGAAGCATTGTGTACAGTAGACACGCTATGTCAGTAAAAAAATACAAGAAACAAAGTCAAGTTGTACAATGAGTACGTCATGAAAAACCAGTTAATGAAATAAAAACTCACAGGGTCCCTTATGCGTTCGCTTAAGACGGATGGAAAGCGAAAGCCATCTTCTTAATTTTTTGCGCACCTAGCGCGGTTATGCATTGCCTCCAAGATCGGAGGCACCTCGCCTGGTTTTGCACTGCCTCCGTGATCTGCCCACTTTTGATCAAGCTACGATGTCATGTGATAACGGCATATGACGTCACGCCATAATTTGCGAAGCCATGGTGACGTCATAACGTGACGATGACTTTTTGCATCCCTCGTCCCCGACGTCGTGGTACGCTGACGCCGTAGACGCGGGACGCCGATGGTCAAATTTCGCGTTCGATAAGGCATTTAGGGCTTTCGCCTTAAAAAATACGTCCGCCACGGTGGTATAGTGGTGATGGAGCTCGGCTGCTGACCCGAAAGTCTCGGGTTCGATCCCGGCCGCGGCGGTCGCATTTAGGTGGAGGCGAAATGCTAGAGGCCGTGTACTGTGCGATGTCAGTGCAGGATAAAGAACACCAGATGGTCCGAATTCATGGAGCCCTCCACTACGGCGTGCCTCATAATCATATCTTGGTTCTGGCAAGTAAAACCCCAGATATTATTATTAATAAAATAGACAAATAAACGACGCCCTGCATCTGCCGCACAAAGTGTAAAACAGTATCGCAAACACTCAATAAAATGTGCATGCAATTGGGCATGCTAGAAAACCTGCAGATACAGAAAAAAGAAACTGCAGATACAAAAAAGAAGGAAAAACGCACTGACACTGCGCGTATGCAAAGTTTTACGGCATGCTACTCAACAACGTATTCATCGTTTTGATAAGGACTCAAGGTGCAACTCGAGTGCCGATACAGTGGCGGCTACAGATTGTGAGTAGGAAGTGTCAGCACTAATAAAGATAAAGAAGCTTTCATTTCATTTTACCAGAATATTCGCACCGTTCTACCCCTCGGCCCTTTATTCTGTGTACAATATGTATGATGCCATTTATAATAAACGAGTAAATTGTTTGCAAACTTAGCAAAATGAGCCACCTTAATCGTGCTTAGGTAGCTTCGCAACACTAAATTGTGTGTGTTCAGATACATATACTGCTGCTGCTGACAGTATACAAATACTTTAAACGATTATTTGTGTATATGGAATGCAGAGCTTACGACAAAAATTAAGTAGGGCTTTAGACTTTGTCGTTTCCGGCGTAAGGAAGAGGATTCGTTTTCAACATAACAGAGTGTACGTCTACCTCTAGCACATAACACATGCCCAGGCCGTCAGCTTACATGAATTACATGCTTCCTTAATAAAAATTTAGGCAACTACAGCAATAAAAGCTGCCCAAGCTTCAAAAAAGAAAAGAAAAAGAGAAAGCTCACTAGCGTGCACTTATATCCGGACGTGTCCGCGCACCGCAAGCGTTTTGTGTAGCGCGTTTCGCATGCTGCCGAGCTGCGGCGGGATTCGCAATGGCGGCCGTCGTAGCAGACGACGCGCCTGTCCTCACCCTCAGCGGAGCGCGCGGGCATCAAGGCACCCTACCCCCTTTGAATGCCCCCCTGCCCTCCCAGTCCCCCTACACATAATGAAAAAATTTATAACTGCGCAAAGGACGAGACACCAGAAACGAAGTGGACAGGACGATCGCAGCCACCAGATCGAAACGGACAGGCTGCGATCGTCCTGTCCACTTCGTTTCTGATGTCTCGTCCTTTGCGCAGTTATAAATTTTTTCAATTATGTCTTACCAACTAGCCCCCCAACGTACGCTTCTCCCCCTACACACATTCGCCCGTGCGCACGCCTACGAACACAGTCAGGACAGATATTCGCACGTGCATTATTATATTTTTCGCCGCGGTGACCACTTTATCGAACTCGCGCAGTTGTCGGGTCATTACACCTGAGCTCTGTGAACTTTGTCGGATATACGTACGTGACCGTGGGAAGACTTGCTGAATCAGATTACGGGTGTGACGCGAAGCGTTAGATACATTCCCGGTTCTACAACGTAAGTGCCAGCAATAGATTGCTATGGAATGCACAGTGACGCGTGTGCAAGTATATATGACCGACTTGAGTCGCGTAAAGATTAGACTCGACGACTGGCTCGCCGCTATCGCTTGACACTGAAGTGCTCTCGTGCTTGCTGGGCGCAAGTTCAATCCAGTGAAGTGTTACTACACACCGTGACATGTGGTTTACATGTTTGTTCATTTACCAAACTCCGGCACTATATACAGAGGCGGGCGAAAGACGTCAGTTTATGTGAAACTCCCTTTACGACATTGAATCCCCGTTTTACGCTTCCAAGTGCAAACTAAAACCTTTCCCGCAGGAATGTAACACTATCTTATCGCATATTGCTTGGTGTGGCGTTTACGAACTTTTATTTTTCTGTCTTGAAATGGCCGACGCACCATGAAATGCGCTACATATGTGCAGTACCAGGGGCGTAGCCAGAAATTTTCTTCGGGGGGTTTCAACCATACTTTATGTCAGGGGCGTAGCCAGGGGGGGGCTTAACCCCCCCCCCCGACATTTTTCAATTTTGCTTGCGTATATATACGCAAGCAAAATTGAAAAATGTCGGGGGGGGGGTTAAGCCCCCCCCTGGCTACGCCCCTGACATAAAGTATGGTTGAAACCCCCCGAAGAAATTTCTGGCTACGCACCATGAAATGCGCTACATATGTGCAGTACCAGGGGCGTAGCCAGAAATTTTCTTCGGGGGGTTTCAACCATACTTTATGTCAGGGGCGTAGCCAGGGGGGGGCTTAACCCCCCCCGACATTTTTCAATTTTGCTTGCGTATATATATATATATATATATATATATATATATATATATATATATACACACACAAACGCACGCACGAACATACATAAAGTATGGTTGAACCCCCCCCCCCGAAAAAATTTCTGGCTACGCCCATGCTTTATGTGTGTTTCAGTTTCAGTTTATTTTGGACATAATTACATAACATGAAATATGTCCACGAGGCAAGGCAAAAGGACACTCGTATGTCTCCTGACGAGGCCTTCACCCCGGGCACACACGTCGGACAGCAGGAGCCAGTTCAGAGAAAATAAGTACAATGCTCATTGCACAGCTTATATAAATAACATGAACACTAAAAAACACATGGGACAAAAATTATACAATGTTTACATTGTTCAGGTTTAACAATTTTATAAAGTTATACAAATATACAAAATTACATAATTTTCACGTTCATAGCAAAATAATTGTGTATTTCAAGGAGGCAGGAAAAGTAGCTTTACTTGTTTTTAAAACGAGACATACTTGAGTTCTGATTGGCCAGTTCAATTAGGGATGGGTATGCATTCAACAATGAAATAATCTGATAATCTATAGTTTTAGTACCATAATTAGTTCTTGGTCTTGATCCCGTCAATGAAATAGTGCGAAGGTCATATGCCACTTGTCTGTTTAGATATTTGTTTGAGAACATGGTACGATCGTGTTTGAATTCGCGGAAAATCATTGTTGCCAAATAAAGCTGATATAACTCTGAGAATGGTGGTACGTTCAGAGTTTTATACAGAGAGTCAGTTGATAAGGGAGGATGGGAAGAAATCATTTTAAATGCGAAGCATTTCTTAGCGAACCTCAGGGCACTTTGGGCGTTTCTATCTACGTATCTATCTATCTATCTATCTATCTATCTATCTATCTAGCCGCCTACGTCTGGGCGCTCTCCTGGTCGTCTCCATAACTTCTAATGTACCAAAATTGGCATAGCAGGGGATCAGTGTATGGTGAACACGATTCACTGGTCATGACATGAATAACGCAAAATCCCTGTCGCGTACGTCATGAAATCCTTTCTCTCAATCACGTGTGGCACATACCCGCATACCACAGTTAATGTTATGCGGGTATGCGTGCCACAGGTGATACAAAGTCTCAACCAATACAGTAAACGCGTACACTCACATTGACACGTAAGGAAAGTGATAATAATAATAATTGTAGGGGGCTTTAATTTTGACCTTCTGCTATTCGTTAACGTGCACTGAGATCGCACAGTACACGGGCATCTGGCGTTTTGCATCCATCGAAATGCGACCGCCGCAGCCGGGATCGAACCCGCGACCTTCGGGGTCAGCAGCCGAGCACCGTAACCGCTACACCACCGTGGCGGACGCAATGAAAGTGAGGGAGCTGAAAACACAATATTCCTGGAAGACGCTCAACTACCATGCACTCGTTCACGTGGTCCGCAACGTGGACCACGTCGATTACTCAAAAACCGGGGTCAATGCTTCCTACAATAAAGCTGCCGATAGAACCAGACCGCTCATCATTATCGGTGAATTCAAGTTTGATTTATCAAGACCCAACAACGACTGGTCTTTATACTGCGTGAAAGACGGCTTGACTGTGGACAGGGCATCAAAAGACCTCGCTGCCACGTGCAGGACGGGAGGCGTCATAGATCATTTCATCGTAAGAGGCATCCAGGATCTCCACCAGCTGTGCTATACCTCGCCGCGATCGCGAACGGATCCGATTAACAAGTCTGGTCGAGCTGCTGGTGCTCACTGATCACGGTGATGATAACCTTGTTCAAGAACTGTCAAGAACCCCTTCTACACATACACACGGGTTCGTGAAACGTGCGTGTGTTCCCGTCATAACAGATAAGTGTAAGCATAACTGTAACCCAACTGCAACTGTGACTGTAACGTACGTGCAGTGCGCCTGCGTGTGCCACTTGGCTGTGTGCATATCTAGGGGAACTTTTCTGAATGAAGCTTAGTAGTGAGTAACGCCTGTCCTGTGCATTCCTGTTTCGTCTTTGTGCTGTTCGGATTCGCGCTATCCAGTATTGAAGAATAAAAGCACTACATATCAGCTCACCGCGTCTGGTGATGGTAACACCCATGTTGCTGTTGGCATCGCTACGCAACTGTAAACAACTGGTTATATAGGAGATTTTTAGGCTCCTTTTTTGTAGAGAGGAAACACGTTCAGCATCCGTCTTGTTGCACGTACCCCATATTAGATGACAATATGTTAGGTGGGAATGAATAAAAGCGAAGTACAATTGTTTTCTAACACGCAACGGCAATAAATATTTTAGCAGCTTAGCACGAACATAATTTATGTGTTCAGACTAGCTGAGGTCAAACCTAAAAACGACTCCCAAGAATCGGCAAGAGTTGACTGACGTTATTATATTGTTGTTGATACTCAATTTTACGTTATGAAGTAGTGGTTTATTTTTTGGACGAAATATTACGTACTGTGTTTTCTTTACGTTTAAGTTTATTTCGTTCACATTAAGCCAGGTATGAAGTTCGTTTAGCCAGATATTAGCACGCTGCTCTAATGAATTTAGATCTGGACCAGAAAAGAAAACGTTAGTGTAATCGGCGTACATAGCAATGGCGGGAGTAAAAGAAATGTTAGCAATATCATTAACATATAAAAGAAAGAGCAAAGGACCCAAATAGATCCCTGTGGGACCCCAAAGTTTATGTTGCCTAAGTATGACTTTAATTCATGAGGCTGTGTATATTGCATTCTGCCTTCGAGGTAACTCTTTAATAATGTTAGGGCCAGTCCATGGATACCATATGTCGTTAGCTTATGAAACAAGATTTGGTGTTTGATCGAATCAAACGCTTTTCGAAAGTCAAGAAAAATTCCCACTGTAAAATATCGCTGCTCAAAATTACTAAGTATCTTTTCTTTTACCTGCAGTAGAGCAGATTCCACCGATTTTCCAGATTGAAAGCCATACTGGTGTTTCGAGATAATCTTTTTAACTTGAATAAAATCGTACAATCGTTTATAAATAATGCGCTCTGCAATTTTTGAAAAGAGCGGCAGTACCGATATTGGTCGATAATTATTGAGGTCATTTTTACTGCCACCTTTATGAATGACAGTAACACGTGCAACCTTCATTTTCTCAGGGAAAATGCCGGTCTGCAACATTCTGTTGCAGATAAAAGTTAGTGGGCCAGAGATGTCACAGATAGCAGCTTTAATCGGCGAAACGCTGATTTCATCGTAACCGGGCGAGCACGTGTCTTTCAGTGCGAGCACGGTGGATGCTATCTCTTCATCTGAGGTAGGTGTTAAAAACATAGAATCCATGTACGCTGTGGGAATGTAGGAAATAGCAGATTTCGAAGATGATGCTATCTTGGGGCCAAGAAAAGCACCTGATGTCAAAAAATGCATATTAAACTGATTTGCAAGCGTCGTGCCAGAGATGGCTGTTCCATTTATGTGTAGTTCAGTAGGTATACGTGGTCGTTCAATTCCTATAATTTTGTTCACAGCACCCCAAAGCCGTTTGGGGTTATTAATTAGCGGGGAAATCTTATTTTGATAATATGCATTTTTGCCTTTTTTAGGTCTAAGCTGAGTTTGTTCCTATATTTTTTAAACGAGACTAAATCTGCCTGATTCTTTGTTTTCAGGAAACGAGAGAACATGAAGTCTTTTTCATTAATGCGTTTGAATAATGACGGTGTGATCCACTCTTTTCTAGCTTTTCTGTGCTTCTTAACCATAAAAGCATAATTATAGATCTCACTGATTTGTTGAATAAATATATCTTAGGCTTTTGATGGATCAGATTCGCGGTACAATTCATCCCAGCTAGTTTCACTCATTAAAGAACAGAAGTTAGTAACGCTAGTGGAGTTTATTATCCGACGTGTGTAATTAGATTTTGATACTTGTTTTTTTAAGGCGAACAGAGCAAAAAATGGCAAGTGGTCACTCAATCCCGACGAAAACACATTAGACACTATGTTTTCCGGATGAAAACTTGTAAAACAGACATCAAGCAATGTGGTAGATTGTTTAGTAACCCTTGTAGGTTGATTAACGACATTTTCACACCCATAAGACGACGTTATCTCAATCAGATTTGTTTTAACATTGCTGGTTGCAAGTAAATCTATATTTAGATCACCAAATATTATCACATTGCATTTGCGTGCGTTTATGTGTGCGTGTATACGCAAGCAAAATCGAAAATTGGGGGGGGGGGGGGCGTTGCCCCCCCCCCCCCCCCCCGGCTACGCCCCTGTACAGTACTCACGGATTAAAACAGGATATTTTAGGGCTAAGTATAACGCACATACTTTCGTCTCCAGCGTCTTCAGTTCGGGCCATATTGACGTAATTTCGGCTCGAACTTGTAGATCAGAGCCAACATTATATTCAGAGACCAGATTCGTCAAGACCTCAATAAAGTTTTGCAACCAACCAACCAACCAGATTCGTCACGACATGACGTGGTTACCTCGAGCAATTGCGCATGCAAGTCGTTATAAAAAATTATGTTGCGTTTAAATCCGTGAGTATACATGTATACGTACTACATGTGGGTGCGCAGCCCAGGGGCGTACCCAGAAATTGTTCTTATGGGTTCAACCACCCTTTATGTATATTCGTGCGTGTGTTTGTATGTTTGCGTGTATGTATACACATAAAAAAACTGAAAAACTTCAGCAACCTCACCCCAAGGGGAGGAGGGGGCTGGACTTTGAGCTAACTGTGCGTCGAATGTGGCCCACAAAAAGAAAACCGTCATTGTTGCGATCCAAAATTTGGAAGTGTAATTTTTATGTACAAAGTCATTCCAGCAGTGTACAAGATGTCAAGAACAAAACGCAGCTGGCAAGTGGGGTGGTAGGTTATGCGGCCTGTGGGAGGAATGGTCGAAGCTGCACTCCCCTTCCCCAACAGGCAGCACATGTGTGTGTGTGTGCGTGCGTGCGTGTGTGTGTGTGTGTGTGTGTGGTGTGTGTGTGTGTGTGTGTGTGTGTGTGTGTGTGTGTGTGTGTGTGTGTGTGTGTGTGTGTGTGTGTGCGTGTGTGTGTGTGCGCGTGTAATTTATTCCTTCACCCTCAACCCCCGAGCCTCGTCTATATCACCTCATCCTCATTCTAGCGTTGTAAAATTCACTTCCCTTACTGACACTTATTGAGCAACTAAATTTTGTCCAGTTTCACATTTCATTGCCTGCATTAATCAGTTTATATAGTGTCCCGCAAAGGGAAACTCGTCACATGAACACTGCTTTAAAAATAAATAAATAAAAAGAAAAAAGACGAGTTAATCTGTTTCGGCACTTACGCTTAGAGCTGTGAAACCATACGAGCCGATAACTTATCTCCCTCATTTTAGCAGTTGTAGCAACTTCGTCTCTTTTTTCTTTTTACTTGTTTTTTCAGCAGCTACCATAGGTGGAAACCTGCTTGGACCTTGGGTTCCTCGAATCTATTAAACTAATAAAAATAAGAATAGTGACCATGCCATTCCAAATGTTGAAGCACTAACGAAGTGCAGTATATAGATAAACGGCCAACCTCTCTTTACAGGCGTTTAGACCTACATTGCAGTTCAGATCTCAATACGCGGAAATTGATCACCGCACTGGCTGCAAACCACATTTTTGAACGAAGGCAAAAAGTAATATAAAAGATTAAGCCGCGATCTTTTTCTTTATTTCTTTTCCTTTTTTTAACGGTCACAGCAGTAAATGAAGAAACGAAAGCGATAATGGCATGGCTTATAATTTAATGACGTCGCATTCATAAGCGTGCGCACGGGGGGGGGAGGGTGTCAGGGGGGCGCCCCCCCCCCCCCTAGTCACTTGAGAAGAGGGGGGCGCAAAATTTGCCCCATACATTGACCTAATAGGGAGGTGGGGGGCACTGCGATAAACCTCCCCCTCCCCCCCCCCCTAAAGGGGAACCCTGCGAACGCCTATGGTCGCGTTGATTACAAACAAAAAGAACACGTTGCCAAATTATTTTTTTTTTCGGGTAGGGCAGTGTCACATAGCGTCACAAGAGAGAGAGAAACAGCTTTATTAACCCTGTAAAACCCAGTGTATCATATATGATACATTAAAAATAATGGCTCAAAAGAGGTAATAAGCCCGTCAAAGCTTCATGGAAAAGCCATTATTGCATATTTAACATGTTATAATGAAGTTACACTGAGTTATTCATTTAATCAAATTAATTAATTAATTTTAATTAAGAGTAATTAAGTTATGATCGAAATAAACTTTCACCCTTTTTTTTCTTAAAATGAACTCTACAAGAAGAGTAAATATGGTGTGTGTTTTTTCAGAATTTTTCTGAAGGCAGAACACCTTTTGGGCATTACAGGGTTAAAGTAAGGCGGCTTGATAGCTGTGGACGGAGCCCCTCTTCCAGGGCTCCACTGGCCACTGCGGCAAGTCGGGCCTGGTCGCCGGTTCGCTTCCCTAGAGTTACTGTATATGTCACCTCAGGAGAAGCCATATATACAATAACTCTAGGCTTCTCAAATCCTGCGCAGAAAGTCGCGCTTCTGCTAGGGGGAAAGATGGAGGAAACAGGCGCACTGGCGCACGAGCAAAAAAGAAAGAAAGAAAGCCCCTGAAGAACCTGTTCACAAGCAAACCGGGAGTTAGCTCAGTAAAACGTTGGCTCAGTGTGCAAGAAATATAGTGTAGGACTATAGGTGCGTTCCCACATCTTGCCACCTGAGCTGGCTATAACTAACGGGCAGGCGATAAGGTCGGGGATTAAAAAAAAAAAAGAAATGTTACTTAGCAACGTGCATGTTTGGGCTAGTTGGTAATCAATTAAGATACTTCTGTAGCGCAAACTTCAGAGACAACTGAGGGACGAAAAAGCGCTTGTGTTTCTACCGCATTCGCAGTTTTTGCGTCACTTGTCACTGAAGTTTGCGCTATAAAGAGGTATCAAAAGAAGAGACTGGTGGACTATAAATTGGTAGCACATAATTCAGCCAGTAGCGCAAACAATCGCATGGACGGCGAAAGCAATTCAGACGGGACACGGCCGTGGGGCTTATCCGTGGAGATCAGCGGCTTATCCGCGCATCCCTGGTGGGGCGGAGTCACGGGGCTGCGTTCGCGCCTCTTTTGTGAAAACAGGCGCGCTGCCGGTCGCGTCGTTCACCTATTTTCGTAGTTCTTTTCTGGTTTTGGGACGTTAAACCCCAACAAATTTGCAATTCCAGTTCTTTTCTATCTAGACTTGCTCCGGCGCCATGACAGTTGCTTGTGATCATGAATCCATCCGGTCATCGCAACCCAGACAACGCGATTAAAAAAAATAATAAGAACCATGGACCCCTAGCTGCTTCATTGGAAAAATGGGGGCAAGCGAAGCTTTGCGACTGCGTGCCTGACCATGACGTACTTTTTCCTTCTATTTATTTCTTCCATTCTACCGCATTGTGCAATGCTCCATCCTAACTGTTAATTATCCATGTCGAGAATTTGGACCTTCATCCACGTGCTTAGCGGCGCAACACTGCAGTTTGTACAGACAACAACGTCATCCATGCGTTCATAACCAGGCAACAATGAAATGTGGCGAAGTGAAATGACAAGTCACATCGACAAAGAACCAAATTGCTATATCAGCATCAATTATTGGAAAACGGCGCATACAAATACGGCGCGTGACCTGCCAACACCATCTAGAAGTATTTAGGTAGTGTTGGACCAGCGCACCTTCGACGGCCGCATTCATGTACGCTCGCCGGCGCAGGGTTTTTCGCGTGCGACGCTGTCATCGAAATCTGTGAGCTATAAAAGCTTCGCTTAAAAACGAGCAATCTGCATGATTGTTTGAGGAGGAGGAGAGGTTGAGGAAAGGAAAAGGCGCAACTTCTGCAAGCGCCTGATTGTTTGAGGAGAGGCAACCCATAAAGGAGCACCACGCAGCGTCGTTGGGAGAAGAAAGCGGAAAAGAGACGCTACCTTCACGAGATATGTACCCGCAACACCGAGCGCAAGGCCTGGGTGCCTCTCCCAATTTTATAAAAACCGGTGGCCGCCCATCGGAACTGGGAATCGAACCCAGTGCCTCGCGGAGGACCTCCGCTGCGGTGAGCGAACTGATGAGGGTGAGTGGTGAGGGTAGGCGAGTGCGGAGGTTGAGGAGGAACGTCACTTTCTTTAGTTTGTCCAGGCAACAAGACCTAGAACAAAGATGTGGTTCAGGGCGCTGTAAAAAAAAAAAATTAAATACACAGAGACTAACCCATTCGGGTGTTATATTCCTTTAACCCCCAGCAGACGCTTTTTTTCTCCCCCCCCCCCCCCCCGAAGCATATTGTCGCTACATACAATGTAACATACGCAATGACGTCACGTTTCCTGCACCTAGATCTTACACACATGTACCAATCGTGACACGTCAACGAACTGTAGTCTCTCTCTTCTTTTTGTCTGCATTAACACAGCGACAGGAAGAGTTGCATCATGATTTTTTAGCACAAAGGCGCCACACGGAAAACGCGAACAGGAAAGAGCTAAACCGAAACCGAAATCTTTCCTCCATGAGCCCAGCCCACCGCGGGGCCCAGCCCAAAGCGAAGGCCGATTGCGCGTGAACGCGTGAAGATGACGTCACGGCCTAGTGACGCTCGGGCCGCCGCCGGCGACCCGAGTTGACATTCGAACACGGCCAACGTATGTGTAAATTCTCAGCGTTAATCTCGTTCTGCAGTGTTTCACGCACCCCTGTCTGACTGTATGAAGCAGCGGCTGTGACAAAGTACGTGCCGGTCTTTGAAAAAGACCCCTTACGTAATAGTGGTTGCCGCAGGAAACGTCGCTACGCTGCGTTCCCAAATCGCTTTCTCGCGCATCGTCTGCATGAACTCGTTCGGTCGCCTTGTTACATCACTCCTTGCCTGTCTAGAACGTCATTTGTGTGCGTGTGGTGATCACCGATGACCTCAGAGTCGCGCGTTGTGTTTCGTTTTCGGGAATTTACGGCCGCTGTGCGTCCACAGCTTGCTTGCGGAAGAGCTCTCCGCCGGTACAGGACGATTCGTTCTTCGGCTAGCGTCGCGAGCTTACGCATGTGTGTTTACCTGGTCCCTACACCCGTGTTTATTCCCGCAGTGTGCTTCACTTGGGCGAATGCTTTAATACGGGGGATATTTGTGCCTTGCAGATATCAGTCCGGCAAGAGGCATGGCCTTCCTGCGTGGATTTTTGGACAACCTGAGGTCCAATCGCATGGAGCCAGAGCCTAACAAGGTTAGAATGCATCACGTTCTACGATCGACGTTTGTTGCTCGCGTAGAAGGAACGATCGCATGTACCACGGTTTTTAAGGTTGGCAAAAAAAAAAAAAGTGAGCTGTGCACATAGGCTCCGAAGCAAGATGCGCGGAAGTAGAACTGACACACTCCATGAAAGACATAAACAGTAATTGTGGATAGTTCTGGAGAAACCATTGCATGGTCTGATAGCCACGTTAAATTTCTTAAGCACTCTACCACATTACAGTTTGAGAGGATGAATCGTTTGTTCTATCCACGTGAAAATAGAGTGCTGAAGAACTATAAAGCACAACTCATTGCACTTTCACTGACTTTAGCAAAACATTTGACTACTAGAAGCGCGCAATTCAGTTTGCAGCGAATGACCAGAGTCCTTTCCTATTTCCAGGAGCAGTGGTTTATCGAACACATCACTCGTAAAATGATGCACAAAATGAAATATATTATTTTTACACCTTTAGATGTTAGCTGTAGTGGGTAGTAGTTAATTCATTCCATTGAAAGTTAATGTGTGCGCCATTTATTACATCGTCAGAATCGCGAAAAACACACAGCTGCAGAGCAAGCCAAGAATTACTGTTACTTCATCTGTGAGTTTTGTCAAGTTTGCATATTGTAAACTCCGTGAAAGTCCTGTGCCCAATGTAAAATATTGAGAAAAAGAATAAAAACTGAATCCGTTACATGGTAACATACAGAGAGACAGAGCAAACATTCAACTACCTTCCAGCTTGTTTAGCATATTATTCGACTGCACACACTTTATTTGAGCTTTCACTAGAAGGGCAATTAGGAGTGTTTCAAGATTTGCGCAACACATTTTATGTTGCACATCAGTTTCATCGCAACTAAGTGTATCTTTTTATTTGTACATACAAGTATTATGGAAGCCTGCAAGGTGGACTAATGATCATGAAAGATTGTCATCCATTCATTTTTAGTATGCTGCTACGAAAGGATATCTCAGAATTAAAGATTCCCACTTGCCGAAAAATCTGCACTAGTCCAAGTGCCGCCGTGGTAGCCCAGCGGTTGCGATGCTTGGTTGCTGATCCTAAAGACACGGCTTCAGTCCCGGCTGTGGTACTCGCATTTCGACGGAGGTGAAATGCTAAAGGCCCATGCACTGTGCGATGTCGATGCACATGAAAAAAACCCTCGCTAGCCGAAACTATCCGGAGCCCTTCACTACGGCATCTCTCATAGCCTTAGTCGCTTTGGGGCATTAAACCCCAGAAACCAACCAACCTGTACTGGTGCAAAATATGAGTCCCGTACCGATGCCTTTTCAGGGCTTAGTCTTAGCGCGATCACTCTACCATCTGAGCTAACCAGAAAGCCAGGAGATCACAGCCTGAGGGCAAATTAATCACCAACTTGAAGCATCCCAAAGCTACCCAGGTGAAAATGATTCCCATTCCCAGCTGGGTTATGAAACCTGGAAATCTTTCCAGGCTGGAAAATTTCCCAGCTGGAGATGGGAAAATTTCCAGCCTGGAAAAATTTCCAGCTTCCATAACCCAGCTGGGAATGGAAATATTTCCAGTTGGGAATGGAAATATTTTCAGCAAATATTTCCAGCAGGAAATGGCAAAATTTCTAGTTGGAATCCTTCATTCCCAGCTGGAAATGGAAGTTTCCAGATTTGACCTCGCGGCTATCGCATGCGTCTTAGCATAGAAATTTTTTCATCTGAAGCTTTCTTTCCGAGATATCTGTATGGATCCAGTGTGCTTTTTTAGCGCAAAACAAGACGGACGACAGACAAGATGTCCTGTCGTCTGTCTCGTGTTGTTGTTTTGTGCTATCGCGGGATCAAATCCCGGCCGCGGCGGCTGCGTTTTCAATGGAGGCGAAAATGTTTGAGGCCCGTGTACTTATATTTAAGTGCACGTTAAAGAACACCAGGTGGTCGAAATTTCCGGAGCCCTCCACTGCGGCATCCCTCATAAATATATCGTGGCTTTGGGACGTTGAATCCCAGATATTAATTGTTTTGCGCTAAGAAAGCACTGTGGATTCACACCATCTAACCCGTCAATGCATTGTGTTGAAATATCCGTATGGATTCCTTTAGTAGCTTGCTACAGGTGGTTGGATCACAACCTTTTCCTTTCATTATCTTCATCAGTGATTTTGCTTTTGATACATCATCTTAACATGCACAGTTGTGTGCACAGAGCGTGAAGGGGTTGGTATTATGCACAGGTGATAGAGGTGAAACCGGACGAGTATGCCCTCTGCAACATCCTTGCCCGCGAAGACTCGCTGGTGCTATACCAGTACCCGCCCAGCACACCGGTCACCGAGGACTCCGCCTCGTACGATGTGGTGCTTCACAAAGACATCACACGATCCCCTCATGCGGCCTTCAGGTAATCGCATAAATGTCTCTTCGACCACGTTATCCCCTTCGGGCGCGAATTATGATCGACTGCCTGCAGATGTGTCAAATTCGTGCAACATAATTCTAAGGCACTTTATATCATTCCGAGAAATAAGGTGAAGTAATATGTTGTTTTGTGCGAGTTTTAGTAATTAACCCAAATTAGCATGTAATCAAATATTTCAATATTCCGAAGAACTGAGCGCTGGGCAGGTTGGTAATACACTTTGGTGAAAACTGCACGAAAAAAGAAAAAGAGGGGACAAAAAAAAGGAAGCATTATTCTGCAGTCGGCATGTACCAGTTTTACTTAAAGGGGCCCTGTGACACTTTTGCGACTGCCTTATTTAGCACCGCAAATGCGCGTAGTAATGAGTGCCGAGACGAACGCAAAAAGAATTATGCAAATTAGTGCACGAACAGGGAAGTTATTAGTCCTCAAAGTTCAAAACTGAAGCAGACGACGACGAGAAACGTTTTTTTCGCATTTCACTCTCCCGCCAACGTCAAAGGCCGGTTCCAATCACCGCGTGCATCTTATAAAGACATACCGGAAATGTCACCTCATGGTGGCCTTCACACAGTACCTTGCTACCGCTCTTTTTGACGGCGTTGTTACCCTAGTTACGATGAACCACGTGCATCAGCTAGCAGACGCTCCCATGGTTTGTCGTGTAGTGCACACAATGAGTCTGGAAGACCTAACAGACCTCGAGCACGAGCTCTTGTTATGCAGCGATGGCTTGCATGTCGTACACGCCATTGCAAACTGAAAGTGCGTCACTGAGCCCCGCGCAACGCGAGGATGGCTCTGAGGGCCCAGACGAAATGCTAACGCCCGATGACGCGGAAGGCGTTGGCCGGTAAGCGTTTAGAATTTTTTTTTCGTTGACAGCATCGTGCCGAACTGAGTGTTGCGTGTTTAGCAGGTGCCAGTGTGTCCGGTGTCGCTCGATGCCACAAAAGGCAAAACACGGAAGAGTATCGTTTGATTACCATTCCCACCAGTTCCACAGCGCACCTAGCGTCGTGTTCATTGTTTTCAAAATGCATCAGTTAGAAAGGAATGATTTGTTTCTGAGAAAGCATAAAAAGGGGTTTTGTTTCTTTTAGGGCTCCGTAATATGGCCTAGCTACCACTATGTGAATATTACATGGTAGTACTTGTAGCGTCAAGCCAATCAAAACGCACGGCCTTTGTCGTCACTGTCACCTGACGAAACGTCACTTCCCATAACAAAAATAGCCGATGTGTGTCGCTGTAGTCGGAAATCAAGGTAGTTTATCCGGTGAAATAAAATTATAACGGCTTCGTTTTCGGCGTTGCCACTTGCGCAACGATGTCGGCACATTCCACAGTACCTGAACAAGCGTTGAAAACGACATGCTTAGTTTGTGTCGCAGAGCCCCTTTAAGGAGAATCAAATGGTAGGCTCACAATGCAAGCACAAATTGTTTTTGGTTGTATTCAATTAAAGCAAAGAAAAATAATATTTTTGACAGACATTGGCATTGTAACGCAGCATGTTGACTGAGCCGTCGAACATCGTAGTGCCATCGCCAAAGTGGTCGGCTGCATTCATACGCAGCACACTGAGGTTAAGGAAAGCCACATTGGTTGTGCAGAAGGTTCATTTCATCCTATGTGCAATGTATCTTACTCTTTCTTGGCCACAAAGGTTGCAGAGCTTCAAAGTACAGTAGAACCCCACTTATACATTTTCCCGCTAGTAATGTTTCCGGAGTCCAGTACCAGTAAACGGACGCCTATGAACTAGAACCCCCTTTTCACAGATCGGTGCTGCAACGTTCCTTCCTGACCGCTTGTGAACTGTTGCTGTGATAGTCGTTCAATGACCGTAATTTTTGTTACGTGTAATCTTATTATTATTGTGGACCTTTCATTGTTTTTTCGAGTGATCTCTGTTGCTGTCTCGCTTTTATTATGGCGGCCGAATGATCTTATGTGTAACCCCGAACACGTTCTGATGTTTCCCCTGCAATCTTTGTTTGTAAACTTATTTTGTACATTTCCTTCATTACATTATATGTTTTTTGTCCTTTCTTTTGTTAGTACGATGTATAATCTGTAACTAATGCTGACGTCCTAAACTAACTAATGCTCCCCCATGTTAATACCATCGTATTAAGCTCATTTTGGGTATTTCGAACAATAATAATTGCAGTGCAACATTGTGTAAGGTTTCAAAGCTCACCTCTGGGTTCGAAGGACTGTGTATAAGCAAACACTGCTACTGTGAAAAGGAAACAGCGTGACCTTTTTACATGGTGACAATACCAAAGGGAACGAGCGGACAAGCGCTGACTTTCGACTGAAAGTTTCTTGAACACGAAAGGCATATGTGTAACGGGAAACATTATCAAAGGAAGCATTAAAGCGTGACATGACTTCAGGCGTGATTACATGTGCTCCTCGAGAAATGACAAGTAGACAAAAAAGAGAGGGAGCACACACAGCGCTGCCCTTCTTTCTGTGACGGACAGATGGCTTACCGATGCACGGTGAGTCTTCATGCACTATCTGGGCAGCTTTAATGATTTCGCGAATGCACTGGTCTTGATGTCTGCTGATGATCGTTGATGTCTGCGAAATAATTGAAGTCATCCAGAAAGTACATGAAGGCTCACCATGTATCAGTAAGGCATCTGCCTGTCTGTCGCAGAAAGAATTGTAATTTATAGAGGAGCTTGTTTAATCATGCCTGGAAGTCGTGTCACACTTTAATGTTTCCTTTGATAATATTTTCCGCAACATATATGCCTTTCGTGTGCAATGAACTTTCAGTCGAAAGTCAGTGCTTGTCGTTCTCTTTAGTACTGTCCCATCCGAAAAAGTCGTGCTGCTTCCTTTTCACTGTGCAGAAACAACTAGCCCAAAGATTGACATTACTGCTACTGCGCTTGTTTGCAGCCTTCTGCGCACCAAGGACCAAGTGGCGGCCGAGGTTTGCTTCATGCTGCTCAAGGACAAGCTGCCCCTGCTGCTCGAGTGCGTGCCCGACATGCTCACCAAGGAGCTGGTGCAGGAGGTGGTTCAGCTGGTGCGCTCAAACCACACCTGGAACCTGGCACACCTGGCCGCCCACCTGGGGCTCGTCGACTGCTTCAAGAATGCTCGAGTAGCCGCGTACGCAGGCAGTTTTGTGCTTTGGGGTACTGTCTTGACTTACCTTTGAAGAGTTGTGTAGCACAGCTCTTCAGAAGTAGTCTTGTTTTACAGCAGAGCTGTCTTATTGTAACCTGTGCCTTTGTCGTCGTAGCCGTTGTCCTCTTAGTAGTAGTAGTAGTAGTAGTAGTAGCATTAGTAGTCACGCAGGTCACGTGACCAGAGGGGGGAGTGAATAAAGAATTAAAACGAAATGTTGATGATGATACTTCAAATAAATAAAATGAAATGATGACGATGATGAGTCTGAACAAAATACCAGGAAAGCAATTCACACTTTTCATGAATTACATTAATTAGAGACTTGCACGAATTGTAATAAACCAAGGCAAGGCACCTGGACGATTGAGAGGGTCATGAAGATAGCATGTGGATAACACTTGGCAGGATTCCAGCTGCGCTGGCGGCAAATCACACGACATGAGACGTTTGCTGAAACGCCATTGCTTGAGTGCACAGATCACGTGATCTCGCTTTGCCCAATCAAGTGTAAACATGTGTATTTCATTTCTAGCGGCGAATTTACGACACTGTGGGATCCCGCTAGCCAATCACATACACTCAGGTGCTTACAGGGTCGCTGTCCAACGGTTTTCAGGGCGTGGAACGGGCTCTATTTATTATTACAATATCTTGTCGTTATCATCATGTGCTGCAGTGATAAACACATACGTAGAACCTACTGCTTTTATTTCAGGCAAATATCGGAGTGTGCCCAAGACACCCTCGTAACACCCCTGCATGTAGCAGTTCGCGCCCAGAAGCTCAACTCTGTCCAAGTTCTCATGTCCATGGATGCTCCACTCCACCTGATCGACCACAACGGTGACACCATCTACCATGCCGCCGCTGTCACCACCAAGGAGCTCATCAAGGTACGTGTATATGCCCTCGGGAGCAGCTCAGGTCTCAATGGACAATTCTAGTAAAGGGGTACTGACACCAATTTTAGAAGCTGGGTTTACTATGCCATACAAATCCGCTGTATACTGAGACGTCTCTGAGCAAGTGTGAAGCTCAGTAAATGCTGATTAAAATACCTTATTTTGATTTTAAAGTCAATTTTCGCATGGCACACCTACTGACATGGACACTAGCGTGTCGTCAGGCTACAGTACCCATTCCGGCAACTCCATGCACCAGTATGGATAGTGGCAATGATGTCAGGTACCAAAAAATACAAAATGGTCGCTTATGTGTCACTAACGCAGCCACGGAGCGGAGCAGCTATTAAAATGTCACGATATCTTGTGCGAGCACGTGATGAGAAGCTCATAGTATGTCTTGATGTCGAAGTACAGTAGGAACAGAAACTAGCTTTTAAAAACATGTTGTCATTAATTTTTCAGGGCACACTCATGCTTACCAGCACATTTTATATGCTCTTCAGGGCTTGGCCTTTCATTTGACGTAAAAAAACGGCAATGGAAAATTTTCGTGTCTGTACCCCTTAACACTTTCCTGTCCACAGGAAAATAGGCCCAATTCTGGGTCCTCTAGTAAACAACTTTTATACTGCCCCAGAATATTATTGGTACTATAATATATGGTGTCAATATGTAGAATAAGGAATGCGCTTTCAAATGGTATTTAATTTAATCAAACATTTCTGAAGAATTTTGTGGAAAAAGAAAGTTTAATAGCAACATTTTTTACAAAAACGAAAACACTGTAGAAACATCAATGCTGCTTTGCATCAATTGAATACAAAGAAAATGTTGAAATATACATTTTAACCAAAAATTCCATATCCAATATATATCCTTGCAAATATAAGCAGCCTATCTCTAGTTGTTGCTTAGATACATAAGAAAACGGTAGCCCAAGTGGCTATTGTGCCAGCACGCAATGTAGTTACGTGATGCGGTGAAGCACAAGTTTGTGCAGCGTGTTTTGCAGAATACATTCGTTTTCTGTGTTACTTTTTGCTCAAGAGTATGCATATTTATTAGTTGTGTTGCACATCTCGGCGATTATTTCTCAGGCAAAGAAGAGCATGAAGAAATCGACGGCTCCGACGAAATACCGCGCGACACTACGGAGCACAATGCCGAGGTCCGCTCTGGGTAGTTTTCTCGCGCTAAACTCCACTCGTTCAGTAGCCACCAGCAAGCGGTCCCGCCCAAACGATGCTGACACCCCACAGATCAGAACTGTGACCTTTCGAACACGCCGGATATCTCTTGAACGGAGCGCGGCAGCGGCGACTCGGTTCGGAGATCAAAACGAAAGTTACCGGCGCATACCTATTGACGTTCTGTGGCTGTTTGACGCACTTTTGCTATCTGTGCTAAAGACCCATGAGTCAAAATCATCTTCCGAGTCTGCGCTGCGGCCAACGTAAAAAAATTCTGACTCAGACTCGCCGGAATCCGCCGAAATTTACCTTTTCCGAGAGGCAGGGGCGCGCAATGTCGACGCCATGTTTGAAGCTGCAAATGCTCAGTCTTCTCGACTTAAGTGGCACTTCAAAGCTCTCTCCGCGGTGGAAAAAATAAACGAATATGGGAAACCAGTAAAATTGCTCCCGTTTTATACGCTGGATGATGTTAGCTGTCTGTAAGTGCTTCTAGCATGGCAAAATATAAAGTTGAAAACCGTCGTTAGCAGGCTATCGATAGGTATAGGCGCGGACAGGAAAGTGTTAAAGGGCCCGCAAACGATTCCAAGGTCAAGACGCCACAGATGCCGGTGTGTCCGAGGTCCAAAATTTGTGATAAAGAGAACTGCATGCTCGTACAATGTGAACATGCTGCAGCAAGGATTTTGCGAATAAATGCTGTAATAAGGAAGTTAACACGGGATAGAACGACTCTTTCCTGGCCGCTTCAGCTGGTTTCGGTTTCTCGCTCGGGCTCCCCTCCCTTCCCCGCTGCGAACAGGTGTAGCTCATTGTCATGACTGCGCCCACTTTGGCAACATAACACGACATCAGTGTTTTACATCATCAGTGCGCTGGTAATGACTGTGCAAGGCTTCCTGGACGTGTAGCTTGTGTCAGTTACTCGCAGGCAACACGGTGAGGAAGTGCGGTGTGAGGCACTGGTGAGTTACAAAAATATGCGATGCATGCAAGAGCTGTGCGGCCTTAGCCTGAAACACCGTGGGGACAAGGCGCAGTATCGTAGAGCTCAGTGCTACGTCTGATTCCCCATAGGCAGCATTGTTGCACTTAGCAGGCAAGAGTACTTGTCATTCGTCGGAGAGAGGTGCGGGAATTGTTAGAAATAGAGTGCGCAGCGCTGTGATGTTCGCCTAAGTGTGAGTGCCGCTGCCTTCTGTATAAATTATTTAGCTTGTTTGTAAGTGTTAAAAATATTAAGAAAACTTGAGGCCTGTTTACTGGCCCTTTAACAGGAATTAAACAATCCCACTTGTTTGAGTTAATTACTTTCCACAATATCAAAGACACCATGAAATTAATCTGGGGTCAGTCCCTCACTACAACTTGCCTCATAACCATGTTGTGTTTTCAGAATGTAAAATTGCAGCATTTCCGCCGCAGTGGTCTAACAGTTATGGTGCTTGACTGCTGACCCGAAGGTCGCGGGATTGAATCTCGACCGCAGTGGCCACATTTCAATGGAGGCAAAATGCTTGAGGCCTGTGCACTTGGATTTAGGTGCACGTTAAGAGCACCAAGTGGTCGAAATAGCCAGAGCCCTTCACTACGGCATCCCTCATAATCATATTGTGGTTTTGGGACGTATAACCATAACAGTTACAATTAAACTCCAGCATTAAGTTTAATTTTACTGTCTCAACGTTGACTGTTCGCGAATTCCTAAGTATTAGTGCTGACATAGCAGACACTTTGCAGGCGCTCGGTTCAAGGCCTGCCCCAGTTGCTGTCATCAACCAGGTCAACAACGATGGCTACACCCCTCTCCAGCTGGCATGTCTCACAGACAAGCCAGAGTGTGTCCGCGAGTTGCTGAAAGAGGGCGCGGACGTCAACTCTGCCTCTGTTAACCTGGCCGATCGAAACAACAGCACGTGGTAAGGAGGCTGATGTGCAAGTGTGCTCTCTTTCTTACTTGGGCAGGCAATGCTTCTGAAGCCACACATGTGGTGTGGTCATAGATATTTCACGCTGCACATTTCACAGTGCAGTTGTTTTGATCTTTATAACACGTTCTGTGAAACAGCTAAGTAATATAGTATTAAGCTGGGAGGCTGCTCTTTAAAACCGTTTTAACAGCAAAGCTGTTCAGCAAATCGTTCCATGTATATCGTATCACGAAACTATCATCATCATAGACGGGTTTTATGTGTCACAGAATTTGGGTAAATCCCAATACTCACCACTGGTCCACTAAAAATGAAGGAGGCTGTGAAAATGGCTGCGAAACGATGGTGGCGAGCTGAAGACCCCGAGTATATACAGTGAGAGAATACTAGGGAACGGGAAAGGCTACGGCGACTGTGAGAAGACCCCGAAGCAATGGAAGGCCTACGCCAACTACGACATGCTTGTAGATCCATGAGAGATGTGAACGCTTGGTTTCAGCGCGAGTTTCCGTCTCTGGAGTTTGGACAACCGTGTCGTGTCTGTGACTGTCTGTGGGTTAACTCGAACCTCTCTGCGTTGAGAATCAACGTAGAAACAACCTAGCATCACCTAGCTTAAGCCTAGCAATGACCTAGAAGCAACCTAGAAATAACCTGTATCACCTAGCCAAGGCCTAGAAACAGCCTAGAAGCAACCGAATTAGTCTTCAGAATCGTCCAGTTTCACTGTTTCAAGCCTTGCGCAGCTTAGTACAAGCTTCGCCAAATTTTTTATATTCTTGATCGATTGTGACAAAACATGCTGAGTTTCTGTATATTCGTGTGCTGATTTCAAATATACAATTATCTTTCCAGTACACTACAATGCTTTTAAACTGTAGATCATTTCATGTGCCTTGTTTGGAGCAGACCTTTCCTAAATTCAGAGAGTTACAATGTTAATTAACATATCAGAATAATTCGGAATCAGAACTGCATGCAATAAAACAAGAATGGATGTTCTGAACCCATTTCAACAAAAGTTCTGATATGTTGAAAATTCACAAGTAAGTCGACATCCAGCTGCTATTTCACTCGTAATGTTTAACACACCATAACCTTTGTTCAAATAGGTTTAGAACATCAGCTTTTGTTTTATTGCATACAGTTCTGATTTTCCAGATTATTCTGATATGCCAATTTTCCTTGTAACACTCTCAGTTTAAGAATAATCGTGCTCGAAAAAAGGGACGTGAAATGTTCAATATTTTAGAAACCACATTGGAACTTCGATTATATGTCCCCTGGTCATGTGATGACCCACATTTTACGACAAATTGGCTTGGTCCCGGCAAAACCCCCTAGAAATAATGTGTTAAAAACCTTGGTTGTACGACTCAATTTTACGCGAGCCCCGCCTCATATGACGCCTCCCTGGGACCGTCCAAGAAAAAAAAAAAAATGCCCTAAGACGATGCAGGCTGCCAAGCGAGCACATTGTGGCTGGATGAAAAAAGTTGGAAAACCGAGTTCCTCTGTGCTGCCACCAAGGGGCCTCTTCAATGTTTCGACTCGCAGGCTGCCATAGCTAGCCAGAACCAGCCGTAGCGCATTCGTTTTTGTCACATTGCACTGCTCACCGCGCTGTGCAATTGCGGTGCGGTGTCTTTTTTTTTTTCTGGCTGGGTGGTTCTGGAGTGACCCTTGTGAGCAGATAACATCGCAGATAATTTCAAGCTTGCTTTCTAGTATGTGATAACTTTCACTAGATTTCGCGTCATTGCACCGGGCGTGCTGAACGGCGATTGTTAAGCCCGTCTACGTTAATTTAATCTACCTTCTTTGGAGCAGCGCAGGTTCGTGCCACGGACTTTCTGAGGCAGTGTGTACACACTTTTATGGGGCAACAATGACCTTCCCTGCCTATGTTCTTAGTTTTTCGATTATACGACGATTTTGCATGGTCCCCTGAAAGTTGCATAGTTGAGGTTCCACTACATACTGTATTGGGAGAATAATTGCATATTTGAAACCAGCATAAATTCACCAAGTTTCAACAAAATCAATTAAGGATTAAAAATAAAACTTTTAAAGAGAAGCATTGCCCCTTACCTCTTCCAGGGTCACCGCACAGCCAGATGAGAAATACAGTTTAAGCGCAAAGCAACTTCTACACTCTTGATGACCCATAGCTCATCATAGCTCATCATAGCTCTGTGAACTGTCTAGGGCTCCGCATACTTTAAGTGACAGCCCGGGTTAATCAAATCCCCTTTTTTTTGCTCGCTCTTTCAGCCTCGGGCGAGACAACGTTGAGCAGAACGTCCACAATTTCCAGATTGAGGACATGAAGCACGGTGGCACTCCGCTTCACTGGGCCAAAACCACACAGGTAGTGCATCACTTGTGCCATTTAAAATATAGGGGCGTGTTATTGTTTAGAAGTTTATAACATTAGATCGAATAGTGCCCTGTTTGTTCAGTCTTCGAGCAATAGCTCCTATTCGCAAATACGAATATTTCAGAATGTCATATGTACTCAAATATGTACAATGAAATGACGATAGACTTTGCCCCACAGCCATTGTATAGACCTTACGCAAAATTGCTGCCATCTGTTGGAGATTTGATGAAGCTACTGATTCGGCGCCATGTTGGAGGCTCGTGTCTGAATCGTATTGCTGTCACTGCTTTAGCTTCTTGCTTGTATCTGCTTTGATAGTGAAGCAATCGGGGCATAAAAACGTCACATGAGTGCATTACCGGCATTTCCTAGTTATTACGTTGACGGTGTTTGCGTGTAAAGAACTGCTTCACAGCGAGAAGAAAGTACAAGTTTGACACCGCGAGTCACATACAGGCCTGCCGTCGTCGAGAATGAAGCTATGTGCTAGGTTACAAATTTTGTCTGTCTGTTTTCAGTGTAGCGAATGAAGTGTTGTTAACTATCTGAATAACATGGGTGTAGTGTAAGATGGTTCAGAAGAGGCTTTAGCGTGCGACACAGCTAGGCACAGCGATGACGGTAAGAAAGTGCTGTTGACCCAATTCAAAGCGTATTTCATAAGGGACAGCCTATGTCGACCTGATGTACTGATAAAACATATTTTGCTGCTGTAGTCACCGACGTATGTCATGTACAGAATTACCGCGCATTTAAAATGTAAAAACATTCCGCGTCTCATGCACATGAAAAGTGAACATGAAAAGTGCTAGTGTCTCCAAGAAGTATATGCTGATCAACTGGTATTTTATTGAATATCCTTCCGACATGTGCTGCTGTATAACACGATGCGCCAAGATTATTTCGTTCATATCGTCGCCTTTGGAACCTACTGGTGCCCTACAATTCCAACCCGTTGCGGCAAGGCAGTCTTGTGTCACCGACTGAACGCTTGCGAAATCACCTCAGTGCGTAACCAGCTGTAGCGCACCCACAGTCGAATGTAGCACATTTCCCAAAACAGCATCTTTTTAGTTTCGTAAGAAAAGCACCACACACTTGAAGCACCTATTAACATTTCAGAGCACACAGGGGTGGATACAGGATTTTTACGAAAGGGGATCAGCTTTTGGGAAAACCTGATGTGCTATTCTTGGGGTATCAATTAAACAAAAAAAAAGGGGGGGGGGGGAGTGGGGGCAGTCAGGACATCCGGGCCGACCGTCTGAATCTGGCAGTGATACCCCATGGAATGCTTGAAAAATACGCCTAGTGAAGCGATACACGCACAAAGCATCCCATCAAACTTGTTAAACTCTATGATCGAAAACAAACCACAAACAACATGCTCCAGCAAACCAGTCCGTTCGCTGAAAATCAATGACGCACACGAGCTACCTCTCTAACATGTAATTGTTATCATAATCTAATAAACAACGTGATGTCAACAACATCGCAGGCATGCGCGAGTAGCCGCGATGCAGCTTTGAAGCGGGTTTGTCGGTGCCTGCAAGCACACTGCACGAAATCTGTCTCCTTCTGGCTTGACATGAAAGAGCGTTTTCTGATGAGTGCCGATGCTGTCACATACCGCATATACTAAGAACGGCAAACGTTAACAGGGCATTAGTCGTAAGCAGTAGCTGGAGCAACAGAATGATCTGCTGATTCTTGTCGGTTGCGAGGAAATCTAATAACAAGGAGGTTAGTTTCCTGCAAACATTTTTTTCAGCATCCCAATTTCCTCAATCTGAGCAACACGGCACATGAAAATATGTCGGCATTGCCGTTCCCATCAGCCGCCACGCTCCCTGTGTGCACATGGGAAGTGCGCTTAGCCTTCTTTATGGCGGAAATGCGCATGGCGGCCGCTAGGTGACAGCAGATTTTGCGTAAGGTCTATAGACAGAAAACTAGAAAGCTTTAAGCAGTACTGACACAAAATTTTCAATTGTCACTTTTTTTGTTTTGCATCAAATGAAAAGCCAAGCCCTCAAGGGCCTAGAAGATGCACTGGTAAGAGTGGTAAGCATGAGTGCACCCTGAAAAAGTAATTACAGCATGTTTTTAAAAGCTAGTTTCGGTTCCTACTGTACCGTAACATCACGACATGGTATGAGAGCTTCTCGTCACATGCTCGCGCCAGATATCGTGACATTTCCACGGCCGCTCGACTCCGTGGCTCTGTTGGTGATGCACAAGCGGCCATCTTGAATGTTTTTGGTGATGCACAATCGGCCATATTGAATGTTTTGGTACCTGGCATCATCACAACTAGCCATACTGGAGCGTGAAGTCACTAGAAAAATGACATTGCAGCCTGATGTCATGATAGTGTCGACGCCAGTAGGTGCGCCATGCGAAAATCGACTTTATGTCAAAATAAAATATCTTTATCAGCATTTACTGATCTTCACACTTGCTCAGAGCCGTCTCTGTATACAGGAGATTTGTATGGCAGAGTGAAACTCATCTTCAACATTTGGTGTCAGTACCGCTTTGAAAGGAGGAATAGCTAGACATTTCAGCTTTTGTTTGACAATGGCAAAATGTTCAGTGAATTCATGGTGCTTGCAGTTGCCAGAAGTGAAGTGTGCTCCTCCGTAATTTGTGCAGTGCCTGGAGACCATGATTGAGCTCGGCTGTGACCTGGATGCCAAGAACTTCCAGGGGAACACAGCAATGCACATCATGGTTGCCAGAGGCCGGCTCAACTGCGTCATCAGCCTGCTCAGCCACGGTGCCAACGTCAATGCCGTCGGGAGTGATGGCGATTCGCCTCTGCACGTAGCCGTGCGGGTGCGTGTTGCCTGTTCCCAGTACATCTCACTTATCAAAAGGACACCTATATTAAAGGGGTCATTAACCACTTTCTCAAGTAATCATGAGCCAATCTCAGTATCGGAGTTTACTGCCTCGCAAATCAATTGATGCAAAAATTTTTCATATACGTCAGAAACGAGGGGAGTTTCAGGGGTTTGTTACATGCTTTCAGTGCTTTCTATCTTCTCTTGTCCCAGCAAGCACGCTGGAAGCTATACAGGGAGGGATGGCGCAGGGGAAAGAAGTTACGTCAGTGCGCCTCATGGCCTTGAGTGCGCGTGACGAAATGCGATCGCTCTCTCCCAATGTGATTCCTGTGCGTGAGTGTGGCTCACTGTGTAATGTTAGCACACTATGGAGTGCAGCGCCGCCACCCTGTGGCAAGAAGCGCATCTGATCCAAACGCTTCTCTTGATTTGTCGGCTATTAGCCAACAACATGCTACTCGCCGTTTGACGTCAAACAGCGGTTGCCAGCAGCTCTGAAAACAGTTAGCGCAAGCCTCGGTATGAAAAGAGGGTGCCCGATAAAATGGTAACTGTGAGCTCCGCTTGTAAACTCTCCTTGCCGCGCACGACTGCAGGATTTGGCAGAGCTGTTAATAGCAGTGTCTGCTGTCTGCAGGATGTGTTTTCTCGCCAAGCTCGAGGGGTGGTTCATGACCCTTTGAGATGTTACAGTCATCATCGTCACCATTCTTGGCCTAATTTTTAATGTCCACTGCAAGACAAAGGCCTCTATCAG
The DNA here is from genome assembly GCF_013339695.2 of Rhipicephalus sanguineus. Classification (NCBI taxonomy): domain Eukaryota; kingdom Metazoa; phylum Arthropoda; class Arachnida; order Ixodida; family Ixodidae; genus Rhipicephalus; species Rhipicephalus sanguineus. The sequence continues at coordinate 167,265,044 of NC_051182.1, read as the reverse complement.
TGATCTCCAGTTTACCCTATCCTGCGTGTGCCAATTCCGTTTTATCCATGCGAGCATCTTAATTTTGTCATTTCATCTAACTCGCTGCCATTCTCGGCTGCGAGTTAACACTTGGTAACCATTTTCATGCTCTGACCACCGGTTGTATGTACTATGCATTATGTGGCCGTTACAAGTCCATGTCTTTTGCTTAATAAATTATTGCCAAAGAAGAGAGGCCTTGGTCCATCCCCCTTCTTCAGCAAGTTACTAGTAATAAAACAGTAAATTAATAATAGTAATTAATAGTAAATCACTAGTAATAAATACTAGCATTTCACTAGTAGTAGTACTACTACTACCGCTACTACAATTACTGCTAGTAATTACTAAAGTAGGTTACTATATTTCAGTTAATGCCAGAAATGCCACTTTGATGAGTCTTGATCAGCCAGAAAAGACGCTAGAAAAAAATCCATGATAAATGTTTTTTACGCACAGCTGGAAAAGGTTAGCATTAAGGATTAGACTGACACACCGGCAAAATAATGTTAACGGCAAAAAAGAAGTCGTTTTTATATATTGACGATATCTGACATGGCATTGGTTGCTTAAAAAATGAAAACGTGCTGCTGTTCATCACCATGTGCTCCGTCTACGTGAAGCAAAGTATTGTTCCAAACTTGCACAGCAAATGATCTAGCACACCATGGCACAACGTGCTTAGCTGCATGTAGTGTGTTGGTCGCTGGCATACCATGAGTGTGCAGCAGTAATTGGGGGTCGGACAGTTGAAGCAGTAGATATTTTTCATAAGAAAACATCGTCACGTGCCACTTTCAAAGGTTTGATGTTAATCAAACAGCTTGTCCAATTCCTCTCATGATGTTTTGGCGGGTAGTGCTGTTTTAACAGACCATTTCTACAGCAGACAGATTTTATGCCTTACTCGCACCGATACTCGCATTCCTGTAAGTATGCTGTACTGGGACACTTTCATAATTTGTTTCATGACAATTGTGTGATGCCATGTGTTGTACAGAGTGTTATTGCTCTGGTAATTCTGACGTTACAGCTGATGTGTCGTGTAGTATGAAATGTTTAATGTAACGAAGGCAATACTTTCGTGGCCAGTGACGCTTTAGGAAGGCAGTGCTTTGGGAGAGTGAACAGGCGCGACGCAACATCTGTTTTCGTCTCTTCGGACTTAGGTGGCGGTCCCCAACCATGAAAACTGGTCTATATTTCTCGAGCAGGTGAGTTAGGTGCATGTGTTTGTGTTGTAATTAAGCACACCTCATTACTGGCATCCAGTGGCTGTGCACTACAATTAAAAACATCTTATTATGCATTATAACAGTATAGCATGCACTATAGCTTTTTTGTAGTTTTTAAATTTGAAAACTGTTTGAGAAAAATGTTTGCCTTTGCTCTGCATGAAGTAATCTTTCACTGAGCTTGTCCTGGATAATTAAAATAACTGCAGTGATTTATACGGGAACATAGAGATGAAACCACCAAGCAAGGCATGTAGGTGTGTGCAAATATTCTGAGTTAATTCAGTCTTCAAATTGAATAGTGCTTGACAAAAATGTGAGACTGTGGATATGATTGCATTTGACTATAAACAAGAATTGGGCCTGAACTAGTGAACTACAGTCTGCGAGAAAAGAAACAACCAAAGTCGCAAGAAATTGGTTATTGCAAAAGCACAGAAGGGGGTGTGATATACATATGCGTTAAACAAATACTGATGTCTGTTCACCTATAAAGTCTTTTGCTTACTGTTGAACTTTGATATATCAAGCTTTTCACTATATGAAACATTTGTGGTAATCCCCTTGAAAATACCATGCAAAAGTATAGCATTGTACTAGGCCTACATCACACTCCCAGTCACCTCCGCATACAATATATTGAAAGCCACATTGCGCTTCTGCAAGAAGTCGGGTTGAGTTAGAATGGCTTGGTTTAGGTTAGGTTAGGATAGGTTATGTAGCTGAGCTTCTTCTAACTGGTACAGAGTTCCATCATGCGTCATTGGAAATATTCTTGCTGATGAATCGGTGCTGTCAGACAGGGCAATGAATCGGAAGGGAAGTGTGAACCGTGAAGGGTAACGAATTTAATCTGTGTCTCAAAATATGGATGCCCCACACTGCAAGAATTTTATCTATTTGCACTCCATAATAATGGATTGAAATTGATATGCTTCACTGCAACACAACTATGTAAGGCAACGAAGCATGCTAATGGAGAGAACTTAACGGCTTGCAGTGAAGCATGCCACCAGCGGCGGTTGGACCGCCATGCTACTTGAAGAATGCTCAAGGCCTCCCGCACCGATACTCGCATTCCACAAGGTGGCATTGATGAATAATAAATAAGGAAACCTTTATGCCTTCAACACGGCCTTGAAGGCACAAATCGGCAAACTTCCGCTTTTCACAATAAAGACACTGTTTTGGACGTGCAGAATTTTCAGATGAGTGTCAGCTTGGCATATTTTGTATTTATAGCTATCGATATATGTAACTGTTTCGCTATTCCTTTCAAATTTAATATATCCGGGTTTGACTGTTATAACGACGGCCGTTGTTGGGCACTGCTCCCTTCTAAGATCAGTTTTTTTAACTCGCAACTTTCGTCTTCATGCGATGTTGGTCAGGTTGTTAAGGGCAACAAGAAGGCTCGGCAAAAGGCTGAGCCTCCCAAGGTGAGAAAACGAAAGCCTCGATGTAAGTACTCACCGCCAATACTTGGCCTTGTGGAAGCTGTACGTAAAAGAACTTGTGCACAGCAGGAAAGTGTTGGTTATGATCCTGCAGAAAAAAGTTGAGGAACTTCCAAGTTTTCTGACTTTTACTATTGACTACCAATATTATGATAACAGCAAATTGTTTTTATTTGCATGAGCATTTTTCAGAGAACCCCTTCTGCATTTTGTGGAGAATACAGCGACTGAAACTAGAGAATAAAAAAAAAATATCAGATTGGTATAGCCCCGAACGTTAAGGCTATTTATTGAACGTTGCTGTTTTCACTTATTCCACTTGATACAGTGATAGTTTTTATTTGTAATGCATCCTAGTTATTTGCCATCATTAATTTCCCAATAAAATTGCAATAACAGTTTGTCATGCACTGCTGAGAGTTTTTGTTTTTGTCTTGTTTGCTGTTGTAGTAAGGTGGTTTGCAATGGTGGCCACTGTATGCTTCGGTTGAGGGTTCGCTCTACCTTTAAAAATGACCTTATTGTAAATGTTGCTGGTGAAAGTGGCTAATATAGAGATATTACGGTTTTTTTTTTCTATTTTATTTTAATGCCTCTGAAGTGCCTCATAGAGGACATTACATAGGGGAACGTTCAGTACAAACATGTTATGTCATAAGTACATTAAATGGTAAACATTAAATGGTAAACAAAGCAATCTGGTAATTGGTATCAGAAATCAAAAAAGGCATATTACAAGAACAAAGCAATATCCAAGTGAAAGAATGCGTTATGATGCATGTGTAGTATAAGGTTCTATGAATAATACAGGGATAGTTAAGCACTAGTTGATACAGATTATAAGAAACACAAAGAAGAATGTAAGCCATAAATATCTAGTAAGTATTGAAAACACCGTGTTTGTGCTAAAAAAATAGGCTTCCCCCTTTTTTGTCCTAATGTAGTGCAGATATTTCTTGAAAAAGCATTTGATTTGCACAATTGTCATCAGTGCTGTGCGCAACTGTCTGTTGGGTACATGATCTGCATTGTCAGAAAAGTCATAGCAATGTGCTCAGCACTGCTGACAGTAAGCTATAATGGGAGGATAGTTTGGATAGCTACTACATATCCAAGAGTTTTAGTTGTGGGCGTGTATGTTAAGTTTGTATCTTTGCTGTCTTGTGTAGCAGTGAGAATTTCCTACAGAGCTGTAAGCAGTGGGTACAGATAGTATCTTCTTTGACAGATACTACTCCAAAAAGAGCACAGTTCCACCTCTGCTCAAACCAAAGTGCCAGATTTTTCTGGTTCCCCTTTAACGGCACAGAAACCTTTATTTCAAAACAATCTGCTACCCAATAGTTAGAGTCGTTAAAACAATTTTTTGTTTACTTTCAAAACTTTTTGCTTACTTTCAAAAATCTTAATCCAGGGCCGGACAAGTTTAATTGAGTTCATGCTATTGAAACAAAATGGCAATAACCTAAATAGTTATGGCCATTTTGTTTGTGAAAAAAAAAGGTGGGCTGAACAAAACTGTTTATACTTCGAATAGTCAAAATGACAATTAGCTATCATGAGAAAGCTTGCAATGCTGTTTATCATGCTATGTGCCAGGACGGACATGGAGTACTTTCAACTAGGAGCCTCGTATTGTGAATGGGAGCCCACAAGGCTTGCACTCTCCTAAAGGCACTGAATTGGGGACACGGATCTTTAATAAATCTTCTTTAAATTCTTGATTTAAATTCTTATGTAGTTTTTAAACTGTGAAACATTGTGTTTTTTGGAAGCTAGAGTTTTCCTGAACTAAGAGAGTTACAGAGTAAATCACCATGTCACAGTAATCTGGAATGAGAACTGTATGCGCTAAAACAAGAATGGATGTCCTGAAGCCATTTTAACAAAAGTTATGATATGTTGAACATTCACGAGTGAGTCGATGTCAAGCTGGGATTTTGGTCACAGCTTTTCACCATACTATAACTTCTGTTCAAATGGGTTTGGAACATCCATCCTTGTTTTCTTGCATTCAGTTCTGATTCCAGATTGTTTTGATATGCTGATTTGCCTTGTAACTGTCTCAGTTTAAGCAAAGTCTCACTCCCAAAATGGCACATGGAATGTATGATATTCTAAACACTACATATTGTACTAGAAAAGCAATTGCAATTTGAAATGAGCACATAAATATCGATGACCTCGGCAAGTTTCCTAAAAATTGATCGAGAATATTAAAAAAATGTTTTTGTGCAGTGTCCCTCATGAAGGAATGTTGACGCTTGCCTAAATTTGGCAGTCATGGTGCAGACAAAGAAACAAGCTGTTCTAGAAAACCCTACAGGGTCCCTTATGCATTCGCCTAATATGACTCAGAGGCGAGAGCCATCATTTTCTTTTTCTTCTCAGTAAATTGTATCAATCACCCCACCCCTCAAGGCTTTCGAAACCTATTGCGGTTTTGCACTGCCTCCAAGATCAGATGCATTGCGAGCTTTCTGCACTTCACGTGCCTCCGAGATCGGCCCAACTATGACCAATTGATGGTGTCATGTGATGATGCCATCATATGATGTCACACAATGTGACATCGTAGTGATGTCACTACGACATCTTGATATCACAAATTTTGGTGATCTCTGACGTCATGATGACATCATAAGGTGACATCATTGCATGATGATCTTTTGCATCACTCGTGTTGACGCCAATGGTCACTTTTTGTGTTTGATGAGGCATCTAAGGCGTTTATCTTAAGGGAGGGCGTTGACCTGACAGCCGCTCTCCGTCTGTGCATGCAGAGTGACGTGTCGCTGATTCACGCGCTGATTGTGTTCGGGGCGGACGTGAACCAGCGGAATCAGAAGGGCGAGACGGCACGCCACCTAGCCGCTACGTCCAAGCTGAACAAGAAGGACGTTGTGCTGTACACTCTGCACGCAGTCGGGGCGCACCGCTGTGAGCAGGAACGTGGCTGCAGCGATGGCTGCAGTCCTACTGGTACCTTCGATGGTGTCCCGCCTGACAAACCGGACTTCATACGGCCACCTCGCTGTGAGTGGCACTTTTGTTGGTAATGTTATTTCGAAAAATGTATTCAAACTTGCTTGTGATCTAAAAACAGCAGCGGGAAATTAAAAGACAAGGACATATGAGTTCACACAGCCATACCTGCCAGCCTGGTGACTCTGAACTAGGGGGATTCACAAAGTGGGAGGGAGTAGCGGGGTGACGTGACAGAAGAGAACAGGTGCGCGTGCATATCAATTCAATGTTTCTCAAGGCCACAGTAACGTCATAAACGAATGATTGCCAGTAAAGTTTGTAGATTTCGGCGATAATACTGGTACTCGTAATTATACGGTGCATGCACGCGTGCTTAATTAAGGGACAAAGTCTGTTGTGTCCCATGATAACTAGCAGCCCCTTGCCAATTTTAATGTGCTTTTTCTGCGGCGAAAGTGACTTAAGCATTCCGCACACGATCAGAAAATTTTGGGGCCGATGTCCTTAGTTATAGTAATTTTCTTTTCACGGTGGCGCTAGCACTGCTTTAATGCAATAGCATTAAAGAGCTCGTTTCGCAGAAATTCCGGTGTCGGCCTCATTGGTTGTGAGCGAACAATCATCATCTTGTCCATGACCGAAAAATTGAGAGAGATGCAAATAAAATAAAATAAGTAATAAAAGTCTTCTATTCAAGTGGGAATCGAACACAGGCCGTCTGCATGGGAAGCAGGTGTTCTGCCACAGAGCCACGCTATTGCTTGAGACTGCTTTGGAAAAAAACACTATATGAATGTCATGTAGTGGAAGGAGTCTCTTTAACGCATGTAATATTGCATGGCAGAAGCGTAGAATGCGCCAGGCGTCAAAACATGTGAATTCTGCAACGAATGAGTGTTTTAAAGGCCCACCCATGACAAATCGCTCAGACATATTTAATCATCATCAGCAGCAAAAGCACCAACAAAGTGAGCAGCTCCGTAGGTTCGTGTTGCTTTACGGATGCGTGGTGGGCCCTTCGCTGATTCACAAAAGGAAGAAATACAGTCGACGTCCGATTTCCCGGACCCTCAAGGGACCACGAAAACGTCCGGAAAATCGGGCAGTCCGGGAAAACAATGATAAGCACACAGTTCGTTTCCTTACGGCGCGGTTGAGGAATTCACTGAGAACCGAAGCCAGGCTAGCAATTGAGAAGGCGATGCGCACGGGTCCTGGTTACGCTATCGTGTTCTACTCTTGAAGGCAAAGCTCAAGTGTCCTCCAAGTTTTTTTTCTGAGATTTATGGCCGTGCCCATATAATCTGGAGGATTGCTCAAAATTCAGGAGTCTCCTGGGCAAATTGGGAGACTTGGTAGGTATGCACAACACAGGCACTGAACTGCAAATAAGTTTTTATTGCTGTGCAAGGCATATTTATAAGCGCTGCTTGTTATATGCCATGTATGTGCAGAAAAGAGGGATAGATAAAGAAGATTAGGGACATCATGTGAAAAGTTGTATAATATGGAAAGGCCAGGAAATGACAGCCTTACTTGGCTAAGCCTTAAAGGGGCCCTCCAACACTATTCAACCCCCCATTTTTTACTTGCGGGTTGCGTAGACTGATGGCTGGGGATAATTTTAGCAGCAGCAAAGTTTAAGCACCGATATCAAATTATTTAGTATTTTAATCACGCGGCAACGGATTGAAGTCGCTACATCGCTGCTGACCGCATCAGCGCGTAGTGGCGCTTGCCAGACTATTGCGGGCGGAAATGACGAAGATGGGCGCTGGCCTATGATGGATAAATGTAACGTTAGAAGTAATAACGGCGTTGCATCAAAGTTGAGATTACTATTGTGTTTCGTTTTTCTTTTCTGTGCGGTTTTTCAATGAACTCCAAATAGCCGCCGTCGCAACAAAAAATATCACTACAACCACAAAGTACGACAGAGGCGCCGGTTGCCATTTCGCCTCTGGTGGCTCTGGCTTTCTTTCTTTTTTTTTTTTTGCCTTTGCCGGTCGGATGTCCATATGAAACGCTTGCCCCTCTTCCTTCTTTTTGCGTCTGTACGTTTGCGAGCTGCCTCTTTCCGCATGTGCGGTAGGCTCATGATTTATGTTGAAACGGTGCATCGTCGGGCTGCTCACCGAACAACCCGCGTAGGGAGTTGTTCCCTTCTCAGAATGAGAAGAGGGAATGACATGGAATGTCGTTGTAAGGAACAGCAGACAAAGCCTCCCCAGCCTCGCTACGAAGCGGTAGCGCCCGCTCAAGTTCTGACAAGTCAGGAGGAACCACGTTTGTTACTATGGCAACGACGTCAACGATACGTTGCAAAGGAGAAGCAACAATGGTGTGCGAGCTTCCCCTACGTAAGAGCTTTCAGCCCATTTCATTGGAGCGCCATCCGACGTCACAGCAGAGAGTGAAATGTGGTCACGTGACCCCGCGAAAATCGAGTTGAGGGCAGGCATTTTTTTTCTTGTATTTTGACTGCAAATAAGTTTTTATTGCTGTGCAAGGCATATTTATAAGCGCTGCTTGTTATATGCCATGTATGTGCAGAAAAGAGGGATAGATAAAGAAGATTAGGGACATCATGTGAAAAGTTGTATAATATGGAAAGGCCAGGAAATGACAGCCTTACTTGGCTAAGCCTTAAAATCCATTTTAAAAAAAAACTTAAAAAGAACACATACACAACAACAACAAAAAAAATCAGTTTCACAGATGACAGTTTAAAGGCCTTCGGCCTTTGGGCCAACAAGTGCATAAAAAGCAACTCTTTGCCCATAAGAGCCAATGAATGTCTCTTAAATATGCTCTGCTGTTTTATGGATCTTGTGCAACCAACTAGTCCACCAGTACCTTCTTATAAAATTTGCTTAAATATAAGGAAGATAACTTGTTCATGTTGCTTCTATAACAAGTGCATACATTTAAAGGTTGCTCTATATAACATTTTGATATGCAAGCATGAAAATAACAAAATGTATCATTTGTCACTTTTTTGCCAATATCAATGTGTATGCTTATAGTGACTATCTGATATCACCAAAGGTATTTTTGTGTCAGGAGTGGCTTCACATAATGAGGTTCAACAGCAGTGTGTAGGCAAAGTGTCTGATGGAATATGAACTTCACAAGGGTTCTTAGGTGGGCTAGCTGGTTAGTGAATATTATGGCAGAACAGCACAAGAAACAGGACACAGTGAACACACGGGACACAGCATGGAGTCCGGTGTGTTCACTGTCTCGTTTTTTGCACTGTTCTGCCGTAATGAACTTCAAATTTCTTAGCTCTCGTATTATCATTATTATTTTTTGTTAGTACAGCTTCCCATTTCTTTAAGATGTTGTAATAGCACAGACTGTGCATCTGTATTGTGCCTCGCACTGCACATAGCATTTGAAGGCCACCAGAGGGAGCTAGTGAAATCATTGCTTATCTTGTGCCTGGTTTGGTGCTGCAGTGTACGACGAGTTGATGGGGGCGTCCATAGTGCGGGAGGCGGTGCAGCGACGGCTGCAGGAGCGGCGTGAGGGGCGACCACAGTCGCGCAGTCGCGTGTTGTGCCTAGACGGGGGCGGCATCCGTGGGCTCATCATCATCCAGATGCTGGTTGCCCTGGAGACCATCGTTGGTCAGCCTATCCTGGACTGCTTTGACTGGGCGGCCGGCACCAGCACTGGCGGAGTCCTGGCACTTCTGCTGGCACGAGGTAAATCAGACTGGCATTTTGTTGTGTCAGCTGTAGTTGCCTAGTGCACTTGTTTGTCATCGAAATGGTCTTGATGCACTATTGGATTCTGGCTTTACAGCAAAGCTGTCTTAGCGACACTGTGCCATCGTCGTCATCGTAGTAGTATTTGTAAGCGCCACGTAGGTCACATGATCATAGGGGGAATAAAAAAATAATGATGATGATGATGATGCTGTTTGTGTTTCTGTGCAGCCATGATAGTATAATATGCATTGTGGGCTGGGTGGAATGGGCCATGGCTGCACCGGAACACTATCGTAGTGTTCCAGTGCGGCCGTGAATGAGCATATCGTCACATGGGATCCGCATGGCTAAACCTGAAGAACAAAGAAACAATAAAGAAATCCTTGGTGAAAAACGTTGCCAAAACTTACAAGCAAAATGTAATGCCTCATGAAAGGGGTGACAGCTTCACTGTCCGATGGTTTTCACTGCGTGGAACTGACAAGTTTTTTTTATCACTTCTGTTGTTGGGCCTGCTCGCATGAGTTGAATTCAGTGCAATATACTAAATACAAAGATAACACAAGATGCTTTGTCATCATCTTTGTCATCATTTCTACATATTTGGAAGCTAACAAGTACACCAACCTTGGCAACCAACCGTGGGCCAGCCTATTTTCAACATACGACTGGCTGAGAAAATCAACGACCGTTCTTCTGTAGTACTTTGCCAACACTAATTCTGTTCCAGATTGCATTTTGCACGAAAAACACGAAGGGAAGGACTACGAGATGAGACCTGCGCTCGTCTCGCAGTCCTTCCCTTCGTGTTCTTCGTGCAAAATGCAATCTGAAATGCAATACCAACTCGGCCAACGCTCACTTCTTCTAAACTAATTGTGTGTCTTTTTGCAGGAAAAACGCCGCGGCAGTGCCTTCAGCTCTACTTCAGCCTTAAAGACAAGGTGTTCACGGGTACACGACCACACGATGCCGACTCTTTAGAAAAATTCCTCCAGCGCGAATTGGGCGAGGACACTGTGATGACGGACATCAAGCACCCCAAGTGAGTGTACCACCTTTAACGTCACTCGATGAAGTGAGTGAGGCAGTGTATCAAAATTGTCCAAGCTGACAGAGGTTGTCTGTGTGGATGGATGCCAACAGGTTGATGATCACGGGCGTGCTTGCAGACCGACATCCAGCAGCACTGCACCTCTTCCGCAACTACGACTCACCGAAAAAGATCCTCGGAGTCGCGGAGGACGAGTCCGAGTTTCCATCGTGCACGCCACCACATGGTTCGTCCCGTGCTGTGCTGAGCTTGTGCGTTAGCTAAAGGCAGAGAATAGCTGATGGTTTGGTATATCATTAATTCAATGCTAGAGATACAGTATGCTTCTCTGCACAACGAATAATTCTTCCCGCTATTAGTATGCTTTGCCACATTGTGAAGCTGTGTTGCAGTGAAGCTTACTAAAGGAAATCCATTATTTTGAGACGCAAATAAGGCCTTTGCTGCATAAGCCATTCGTCTGCATTTTTAGATACACATCTTGCAAAATCTTCTAGTGGCATTTGATTCCCTTCACATTCTTTGACATTTTTGAAAGCATGCGCCAAAAGAGAGTCATTGTGTCATCGTAAATATTTCCAACGATACGAGATGTGATTGCGGTACTAGTGAGAAGCATTTCACCAGGAGGAGTGCAATGCAGTGCAGTTTGACACATTGAAAGCAGTTGTAAACATTTTTTTATATATTTGTGGCGCAATGCTATTTTTGCATGGTATTTTCAAGGGTATGTTAAAACAGATACTCGAGCCCAATTATCCAGGTTTTACTATGTTAGCTTTCTTTTTGTCTATTTTCCCTTTTTCTGGGCTGTATTTAACATTTTTTGTTACGCTGCAGAATACTTACTCTCGTAAAGAAATCATGAAATTAGGATAGCTAGCATGGTGTGTTACAAATGAATTATGGCTTGTAGCTTCTAGTAGGTTAACTGTAGATCTGATTTTCTGTTGCACTTTGGTGAGTGTGAGTTTATTTGTATCTTTTACTTCTGAAATGAGTTTGATATGTATTCATGCCTTTGTAGTTGCTTTTGAGTTCGAAACGCACAGATCTCATTCAAACAACACTGCTCAACTCAGCATGGCACTGTAACAAGCAGTTTCCTCAATTTCATGTGTCAGGCCTTTTGCTTTTGTTGTCATTGAAATCTTTTGTTCTCCTTTAAACAGTTTCCTCCTCGTGGTTCTAAATGTGTTTTTTTTTTATGCCTTGCAACAACAAATAGGATTGCCTGTGCCTTCTACAACTTTATTTTATTTTATGCCTCATGTGTGTGTTTGTCACCAAGTTACTTTAAGTTATTTGTTCCTTAAGTTTATAGTCTAGGGGTCTCAAACTCACCTCAGCTGGCAGGCTGCAGTCACGAAATTTAGTCGTGCTAGGGCTGGGACAGTAAAGAAAGCTGGAGGGGAGAGGGGGAGAGGGTGGATATGAAAGAAACGTCAGCTAATGGTCCCATCTGAAAGATGATGTCCCTTCCCGGTCTCGTATATAGGTCATTCTGAAAAAGATTGGTTCTCAGGACTCGAGAAACATCGATACCGATTCTCCAGAATGACTGAAATCTGGACGTCGATTTGTAGAGTTTTTGTTGCACAGTTATAGTTCATCACATGGTCACTGCATGAGGTACCTCACGAAAAATATGGGATCAAGGAATAAAATAATGTGCAGAGCCGCTAGCGAAGGTTGCATGGGCTGCGTGTTTGACACCGCTGCTATAGTCGGTTATCACATGATATAAAATGTCGGCTCCACCCAAAGCCATCACTGTTCCTGCCACAGATAATTTGCATAAATGCTCCATCCAATTGCACTTACTCATTTTCGTGACGTCAGGCGCTTCTCGAGTGTTTCAGAGAGTTGACTTTCCCATACAGACATAAGTTTGTGTCCCTGGTTTTAGGTCGGAAACTTTGAACGTCCTGGTAAATTTCGCCAGGGATTGTGACATTGCTGCTATAAGCCAAACGTAATGTTTTAGGTAGTAGTGATGAACTTTGAACTCTTAATATGTGCAGTATTCGCCAACGTTACTAGAACAAACTCAGTTTCAAAGCTCCGTATCTCCGCCAGCGGAGGAGGGTGGTCCGAACGGCGGTCGCGAGAACTAGCGGCGCTGCAGTTCCGTCTTGCGCCACTATCGGCGCGTCGTCTGCTGCCACGGCATAATGCTGCGGTCCGCCGCGCAGTTGCTCGCGGCAACTGCGCGGCAACTTTCTTATTGTACTAGTTAGGTGGATACTTAGGTGGATATGCATAAGGTCGTCTGTATGCATTGGCCCGCGTGCGTTGTTCATTGATTGGCTAAGACTCGATGCTCGGTCTATATTGCCACGCTCACTTGTTTTATTTTCATGTATTCGGGTTTGACCAGCAAGGACGGTTATCAACGCTGTCCGCGAAGCAGTGTTCCAGAAGCTTCGCGATTGTAGTAGATCGTTTTGGTAAGATTGCGCGCCGCACGCGAATGTTCCAGCTTTGTCGAGAGATAACGCCGCCACCAGCGATATCGCTGGAAAGTTCGATAGCGCCTGTATAAAAGCCGACGCCCTTGACTGCTTGTCAGTTGATCGACGCTCTGTTCGCCGCTATCAGTCTATTGCTGTAGTTTGACTTTGTTTCCCGGCCACAAGTTCGGCCAAGTAAAGAGTTTTATCTCGGACCTGCTGACTGCTGCCTTCGTCAACGTCACGACCCTGTGACAATATTTGAGCTGTCTACGTTGCGCTTAACTTCCAAGCATAGGAGTTTTTAAGCGAATGAGGGTTTTCAGCGTAATTTTTATAACTACCACCACAATTTTAGCCGCTGCCGTCTTATTTAGACCAAGAACAACCAAACACGTTTGTAAAAGCCTTTATAGTATACAAAGAAGTGTACTTACTCGAGATACAAAAACGTTCTAGAAAAACAGTACTCGTGTTGTCTACAATTTATTGAAGAAAACTTTCTCGAAAAACATCACCAATGCTTTGTAATGTTTACAAGACACGCTTTCGTGACGGTTAAAGGGATACTGACCCAAAATCGGAAAATTTTACGAGAACTCGGTAAATGAAATCTCAGTGTGCGATTATATCGAATAGATGTCGTCTCTGACTCTGAGCAATTTTTTCGGCGGATAGTTGTATTTTCGGTGTCTCATCTTTATACGTCGCATCCTTCTACGGTGCCTTAAACAAATCGAACAGATCGGCCGTGATGTGAGCACCGAGCAGTTATTCGCGCGTACTCTGTCGCTAGAAGAGTCGTCAGTATTCAACTTCAGTTTTTCAACTTCACCGAGCAGATGTTTCATGCCCGCAGCACTTCTTATACTGTACGACAGCCGTTTGCGTTTCGTGCTGTAGCCGTTCACAAAGCAGTTAAACTGCTCGTCAACTACAATTATCTTTTGCACAAGTAAGTCTCCGTTCCGAAGCAAACTGTGGGATTGGGCTAGTTGGTATTCCATTATTAAACTGCTCAGCGCAAAAAAATTGACACGGTACACATAGGAAAGACGAGGACCAGCGCTGCTCCTCGTCTTTTCTATGTGTACCGTGTCAAATTATTGCGCTGCGCAGCCCGTTCCCGAGCCGGCGAGTGTAAAATATTCCGCACATCTTGTTCGATAGCTCGTCGTAAAATCTCTCGAAAATCCACTGCTTTGAACGCATAGCGACAGCTGACAACTGATCGAATGTCAGTGTGATGCAACTCTCAGTCTCGGTAGCGTAGGTAATCGCCTGCCTGTCGTTTTGCTATTATATTTCTGGCGGCTCCTCCAAACTGGGCACCGGGCTTTCGCGGGACGCCGTGTGTTTTGGGGGGGATTTGCGCCTAAACCCCGAACATTTTGGCTTTGAAATGTGGGGTGGAAGTGCTGGGAACAAGCGCAGCACGGCACCGGACGCGAGTTCCCACTTTCCACGTGGGATCAAAACTTCTTGTCCCGCAACGACACGATGATAGCGCTTTACAATGTCGTCACTCTCAAAATGAACGTCACAGACCTTGCCTTTCGCAGTAAGCTTTCTATCTTTGCCATGCAAAGCTTGAATGGCGTGGGGTTTTTTGGAGGTCCGAAGAAGTGTCGTGAAGCGGAGTCGTCGTTGCGGTAGCCGTTCTTGCAGCCCGGCGCAAAACAAGTCTGCATACCGCACCGTGAATCTCTTCGTCCTCGTTACGCTCCGTACATCATGCACGTATCTTCGTACAAGACGCTAAGCCTGGTCAAGAACAGTCGCAAAAAGATATGGCTGATCCCTCCGTCATAGGAATCGGTATAACACGAAAGTGTACGTGTCTTCACAGAAGTTGTGCTTATCGTGTAGTGATATATGAGAGCTTCTACAATGTATATTGGTGTTTTGCAGCTATAGCACCGTTTGACGTCGATGCCCCCATGTTGACGCCTACTGGCATGTCTCCATCGCGACGACTAACGCCCAAGATCATGATTAAACCGTTGTGGTAGCTGAAGTTGTGAACATATACTTCGAATCAGCGAATCGTGAATCTCGCGTAAAGATGACATCAACAAGCTCATAATCAACGCTGGTACCCGATATGCACTTCTTCAAAACGTCGTCAATTAAGGGGAGAAGCGGCAGTGTGTGCTTACTAGTAATGTGTTACCGACGCCTGTGTTCATGCATACACTACCACACTGCGCTTCAGCAACACAGGAGGCAGAGGTTCGTCGCTTGAGCCGCAAACGCGTGCGTCCCGCTGGCCTCTGTCTCGCTCCACCAAGGCACGACATTCTCCCGTCGAAATCGTGTCCTTTTTGCAAGGCGTATTGCAGCAGTTTTGTTAGTCGGTGCTCTCGCCGGCGCACGCTAACACGAAGCGGGAGGCAAAGAACGTAATTGCGTCTAGGTTTCATCGGCGACGCCAGCGCGGCCAGTGTCACTCGCTGGTTACGAGACGCTTTAACCATGACCTCTGATATCGCACGGAATCTCGGAGTAAGCGCTAGTAAATGTCGATCGTGACGCATTACTTCTTTTCACGTCTCACAGACGGCGGCACCGCCTCGCTCTGCCCCGCCTACCTACGCCGCCAACAGAGAGCACCGTGCGAAAGAGGATGTGTGAAAGATATAAGGCGCGTTCGTGGAGTGTCCGTTATCTGGCGAGTTGGCTTAGTCGGTCGAGCGTCGGGCGCTTACCGTCGCGGCCGCAACGTCGTGGGTTCGATTCCCAGGGGCGGAAATTTTTCTCGGTTTTTTTCATTCTCACCCGTTGGCGTCCATTTTATCAACGTCATAACCGTGACGGAAGTACTTGGTGGACCCCGGCATAAAACACTTTCGTGTTAAAATGACGAGCTAACGAAGCGCAGACGACGCTGTAACCCACGTGCGCTCGTACATCGGCGGCGCCGATCACAACAAGCGCCAGCCGCGGGAGCTAGACGTGACTGCAGCGCCACTAGTTCTCGCGACCGCCACGCGGACCGCCTCTCCGGCGGAGCTTTTAAACTGAGTTTGTTCTAGTAACGTTGGTATTCGCATTAGCCGAGAAAAAGTACTTACAGTACGAGCTGAAACCAGCTAGCACGACTGTCTTTCACAGGTGAAAGGGAGGCGCATTGCGGTTCTGTAGGTGGAGCTTACATTTTTCTATAGGTTGTAAATGATGTACTGTTCGCTGCATCTCTTCTATTTCATGTCATCAATTTCCTTGTAAACATTATTCAACTTAATTTTTTTGTCTTCCTGTTATAACCCTTATTATTACCGCCACTAGAAACAAACAAACAAACTTAAACATAGTGTTATTCACTGAAACGGGATGCGTGCCCCCAACAGAACAGCTGGTATGGCGAGCGGCACGAGCGTCGGGAGCGGCGCCCACCTACTTCCGGCCGTTTGGCCGCTTTCTCGACGGTGGGCTCATCTCCAACAACCCAACCTTGGACGCCATGACGGAAATCTGCGAGTACAACGAGGCCCTCAAGGCAACGGTGGGTCAATAGTGCTACTTGGGATTCTATTTTCCCTGTTCGAGCCATGTGCATGGATTTCATAACCACTACCATGAAATTCCGAGAAAGGGCCCCCTCCCGAGCAAGCACCCTCTCCAATTTCACAGCGAATTTCAATTTTCCGCGCCGTTCCGGAAATGCCCCAGCCTCTCGTTCCGCACCCCGATCATGCACCGCATCCATGCAACACTGGCCTGCTTAAATCCCATCCAATCCTGCTTAGCAGCCTGGCCTCTAAGCACCTGACATTTGTTGTCAAAATTTGATTCTTTTTTCCCCTACATAATGATCCCACCCCAAACTTAGTGCAAGACGCCGACGACGATTTTCAAGGTCCCGCGAGCAAATGCATGGCCTTTGAGATCTGTATTCCAAGATGGCACCTATGACGATGTAGTCGGCAAAAGTATTGCCTTCAGTATCTGTGTTTGTTGCTTAGAGCTTTTGCATTGGCTCATCATTGAAGGTGCTTCCATGCCATGCTTCCCGTGGTCTGATACCATTGCCTTTGTGTTTCTTGTGTTTGTGATCCATCTTTGTTATGCGCCGTGCCACAGACTATGCGAGAAGACCTCTGAGGAAGTCCACATGCGCTTAGTTTTTTTTTCTGGTGGGAAAGCTTTGCTACTGCCATCTTGAATTTTGGTGCCATTTTAGTACCACATAGTCTCACTAGCCAATCACGTACACTCGTGCGCTTACAGCTTTGCTGTCTGACGATTTTCATGGCATGAAACTGGCTGTATTTTTTAAATGGTCTTTTGCTTGCAAATCCAATCAGGGCCAGGTGGACAGGGTTCGCCCCCTAGGCGTTGTCGTGTCCCTAGGCACCGGCAAGGTGCCTGTGGTGCCAGTGACGGTCATTGACATGCTGCACATGGGCACGGGCATCCTTGGAGCTGCCAAGATGGCCTTTGGAGCCAAGGCACTCGGACAGCTCATCATTGACCAGGTAACGGGCTTTGTTCTCGTGAGATTGATCTTTTGCACCAGTTGTTCGATCATCACAGTTT
The DNA here is from genome assembly GCF_013339695.2 of Rhipicephalus sanguineus. NCBI lineage: Eukaryota > Metazoa > Arthropoda > Arachnida > Ixodida > Ixodidae > Rhipicephalus > Rhipicephalus sanguineus. Next base: position 167,247,581 of record NC_051182.1, on the reverse strand, counting down.
TATTCCTTCCACAAGACACGAAAGAAGATGAGGGCTTGAAATAAAGTGGAGACATTAAGAAGTTTCGGGCCTCTGTTTACTTACACTGTACGACCAAGGTACTTAGCATACTTTGGGTGTACACTGCATAAGACAATAGTCAAAGGATATTTTTGCAGTGCTACATGATGTAACTTTGCAATACAGTTAAAACTTGATCTGACGAAGCTCGATTTTACGAAGTTTACGATCTAACGAAGAAATTTTCATCGCGTGGCAGGTGCCTGTATGGTTCAGTGTTGTCATTAAACCATACTGAAAATTGGCAGCGCAAACAAACGGGACACAGAAGAGGAACACAAACAGGCGCACTGTGTTTGCCAAATTGGCAGCGCAAACAAACTGTGTCCCGTTTGTTTGCGCTGCCAATTTTCAGTATGAACCTATACCAACTTGCCCGCCTTTCAACACTTCTGCAAGTCATTAAACCAAATTAACGAACTAACTTGGCCACCATACTCAAAGTTTTACCTGAAATACATTAGTAAAGAAGTGATGATTTCCTCCTAATTTTGGCACAGACTGGTTTTTCTTAGATTGCTTGCTCTAATGCTGTCGCGTTAGAAAATATGGGTTGACAAAACATCTGGTAAATGCCTGGGTTTGATTCTGGCTCAAACCCCGATTTCTATTCTTTACATCCACCGTGATTTTTCACTCACAGACAACGCTGCCAATGCCGCATTTTCTGTGACACGAGCTTTCTAGTGCTATTGCGTTAATATTAGTGAATGAATCATCTACTTATTGTGCATAACTATGCACACAGGCCACGCAAGCCAATGGCCGGCTTGTGGACCGGGCACAGGCCTGGTGCCACACGATCAACGTGCCCTACTTCCGCCTCAACGCCCCAATATCTGCGGACGTGTGCCTCAACGAGACCGACAACAAGCTGCTTGTTCGGGTGCTCTGGGAGACTCTAGTCTACATGCGAGCTCGTCGCGCCGAACTCGATGAGCTCGCCGAACTTCTTCGGCCCTGAGCAACGTTGAAGAGCAACGGACGCTCAAAATCCCGTTCCATCCCGCGGTGCGACCGCCTCTGGCGCCAAGGCCAGCTGCACGACAGCACGGCAGGTGCAAGAACAGAAGGGCAGCATAATTGCCTTCGGCCCTTCTGACCCAGGCATCACCAGTTTTGGCTGCTAAGCAGTCAGTTCAATGCTAGGGTGCCACTTGGGCTGTTGTCTCAAATTACGTAAATTTATCGTTTGTTATGTAATTATATGAAGAAATTAACTAATTCGTCATTTATTTCTATTTTGCGATGTGATAAGCGTATAGCTAGTAATGTAATTTTTTGTACAGCACCTGCGTTTACATACATGTTATCCTTTTGTCTGCGTTTAGGTGTGATTTCGAGCTTCTTAGCTCACTGCATGTAAAATTCCACAGAACAGTGTTCCGAGTTTTTAGTTATGAAATGCTCTTCGAGTCCCTGGTTCATACACTCTCTACAGTTCCACAATACTGTACAATCTGTACATCTAAGCAAGTCTTGCGCTGTGAGTCGATACATAGTTTAGTTTTGCTTTCACTGTTTATTGCGTACGAAGATTCTTGAAATGGTGTCTGAATGTGCCTCAGCAGATCTCAAGAATTATTTGCATTTATTTTTTCAAAATAAAAGTAGATGTGACGTAGGCAAGTTTCTCAGCGAGGTTGTTTATTACAATGCCTTCTTTTCAACGTGTCACAGCTAGCTCTGGGCAAAAATCTAGACTTGCACATCTGCAAAACTTTGCTGTGCCAAGCACATGCTGTCTGCAACTGTTTTTGCGGTGGCAATTAGAAGGAAGCACACATTCAATCAGTGGCAGCCCACTTCTGTACTGGCTTGTTGTAAGGCTGTGTTATGCGACTTGCATTCAAACTAGCATAACACAAGGCTTTAATGCATAGTGGCAGTTTGAAAGGTTAAGGGACACATGCAGACTGGAAAAGCACTGAAATCGGCACTTGTCCTGTGTGTATTGTTTCTTGTTTAATTTTCAGTGCCTACCATGTCTGTATGTGTCGCCTGTTTAATCTTCTGCGCTGCCATGATGCATGAATGTTCGAATGACCAACTAGCCTTGTTTGTTCACTATAACCTTTAAGCTTCTCTTGCTACATAGATGGGCTTCAACTGAAGTAATGTCTTTTAATATCATCTGCCATGCCTATGAGATATGGCAACTCCCGCATGCTGCAGCAATGCTAAGGTTGAATGCAATCAGCCATGAAAGTTCACTGAGCTGAGAATTGAAGTGTGAATTACTTGCGACACACTTGCTCTAGAATCATGAAATATTATAACTCTCGCTTCTTGTTAAGTGCACCCCCGTATTCAGTTAAGGCCGACTGCTTCATTTCAACTTAGATATTACCACAATCAGAATATCCAAGCACTCCCAGTACCTGGTGTCTGATTTGCATAAGAAGTTGGCAACAGTAAATGGCTTGGTATGCCAACTCCACACATTACAAGAACAAGGCAGAAAAAAGTGCAAATTCACTGGATGGTCTTTCGTCCATTGCATTAAACCTCACATACAAAATTTCTGAGACATTTTTACAGTTGCTAGGAAACACACAAGTGCTGTACAAAACTGCCTTTCATTATTTTATGCATTTTATATGGCTCAGCTTATGTAGCGTGCCTCGCAGATACTTGTAGACGTAGGTCCAATTTTTATGTGTGGTGGTGGTACTCTTGCCATTTAGAGCACAAGTGTGGCTGCCTTGGCACGAACTGCACATGCTATAGCAAACATCTTTCTAGAATTGCTGCGAAAAACTTTGCCTTAGTTATTGCTGTATGGTACCTTTCAACAAATGGTTCTTGTGAATGCTGTCGCTCATGCAAGAAGTTGCCTTCATGCTTTTATGGACGTATGTACTATTTTCACTTAGTAGCTTGTCTGGTATTTACACCTAGCAGGTGTTTGTCTTTCTTGGGTAGCTCCGTCCGCTTTCTCTGAAGCTTGCAGTTTTTTACGTGAGCAGTCTCTGACTGCCAGACAAACCATTATTATTAGTAGTATTTCTTTTTTTCTGGAGGCATCTTGAGAGCACTGCCACATGGCAGGAATTGTGGCCAAGTTTAGCTGAACTCAGCAAATTTCACACAGGTACTAGCTTCCAGTACTGACACAGGCATTAAATCCTTGTACTACATGGTTTCTCTCCATATACTAACAAGTACTAATATAACAAATTATTGGTTATAATAAAGTAAATGAGGGATAGTCTTGCCATTGGAACAGTGTTATGATTATATGTCTACAACGAATTTTCAAATGCAACAAAGCTGTTTTCGTGTCAGATGGACTTTGTTATGACAAGGTTTAGGTGGATCGTGCATCATATGCACTATCATTTGATGTCAAAAAAGGCTATGAAGGAGATAAAAAGAAAATTTTGGAAATTGAATTAGCCTAGGTGCACTATCATGTTCAACACTAAGTGCGTGTGAGCCTTCACAGCAGCAAAGTGATTACTCTGTCCACGGTTACTCATGAAGCAAGGAAACAAGAATTTGGCGTTAGTACTCTTTTAAAGGATGTTTATGCTTTAATGGTGCTGTTCAGCATGCTAGAGTGAACACATGTACAGTTTTAACTCAATTTTCATGCCTCTGCTTACACGTTTCCCAGATACATTTTGCTGTAGGTCTGCATTTGCAGGGTTACCGAGAGACCAGATTTTTCAGACCTTACTCTAGTATGCAGTTCTGTATGGGCAGGGGTGTACATAGGAAGTGATACTACTATGCTAAGTTTGCAGAGTTCCAAGCTTCGGCAAGTTTGTAGCATGCATGGCTATTTCATTTGACAGGCTGAGGTGGTCTCAAGCACACTCTGTACTTGGATGTGTGCTGAAGTAACAAGATGGTGACTTGGGCTAGCTGGTAGACGTTCATGTTTAAAAACTAGTTTGAAGCGCACCGAAGACGCGGACAACGGAAGTGGACAGGACAGCACTTACACTCACAAATGATTTTTATTAGTCAGAAAAAACCATATATATGCATAACAGCAGCAGGGCACAACAAATAAAGCATTTGTGTCAGGATTACCACAATATTTTTTATGCTACATATCATTTAATAGTAATCACAATCACTACGCGTCTAGAATCGTATTTTGTGTATCTGCTTTATACACGTTTTTTCTGACTAATAAAGAATCAGTTGTGAGCGTAATCGCTGTCCTATCCACTTCTATTGTTCCGCGTCTTCGGTGCACTTGAGACTAATTTTTAAACGTGTTGACGTGGTCTTGTTGTGTTACGCTGGGCAATTCACATACCCATCAGAGAAATATATCTGCCTGAAATGTAAGTGACCCCTTATGCACCAAATAAAGCCTTGGTAGCTTTAGTACCACTCATTATGAAATACTAAGCATTCTGCTCCCAAGCTTTTCTGCTTTGATGTGATTGATAGAGCCACAGGGTTGTTACGAATGTGTAACGGAGCATGCAAAGAATTTTTACACGTTGAGAAATGCTACGCGTGGTCCACTGTTGCCATGACTTGCATTATTTAATATAATGGCCTCTTGCATAAACATTACGAGGCTTGACACTTGTTGTGGTAGTGCTGCTTTCGTTGTGCCTATTTTAGCTCGCGTGGCTATGCAGATTGAACATTTCGATCGTGCAATTAGTATTGTCCCGAAATCTCGTGTAACAATGGTAACTCGCAACATATTAGTTGGTAGGGCTCTCGTGGGAACACGTAAAATTCCATGTACTACAAGCGTGTGGGAACTCCGGTTCGGCGAAAGCATCAGCTGCGAAACACAACTCTACTGTGATATGTACCGCACTGACTACTCCTCTGCCGGTGCTCGATTAACTACACAAGCTTCGCAGCTGCGGAATATTTGTGGCCTAGTTAGAGCAACATGTTACTTTGCTAATCTCGAGTTTCATAGTGGCCTGTATTAAATGTGATTCGTTTGCAGATCTGTTTATTACGTGGTATGCACATTCACACCCCGACCAATGCCGTGTGTTCGTGTATACATCTTTATTCATATCAGGTACGTACATAAAATGTATAACATGTGCAGCACACAACGACGAGTATCTACAAGTGCAACAAGAGTTGCTAGATGTGTTTGCAAAGTTCAGAAAGATGCAAATGACATTGTAAAGCAAAGTAAAGGTTTTGCTTACAAAATGCTATACAAAACAAGCACAGGCTCGATGAAATGCTTTCGTTTAAAAAAAAAAAGTCATGGTTGACTCATCAACAAACTGTAATGTACACTTAAGGAGTGGCCACAGAATGATGTGTGTTGTGAACTTTCCTTGTATTTATATAAACAGCCTAGTGTGTTGAAAGATTATATTTTGTTACAAACAGTGCTTTCTACATGCAATGAGCGTACAATTTCTGTTGCTATGGGTATCCAGTTCTGTTCCTGTTTTGTTTACAAAATGTTTTAAGTACGCAGGTTGCATGTGCAACCATTGTTATGACATTTATGTTGTGTTGGTTATTTTAATTGCATTGTATACCGTACAGCCACAGAATTCTAGCCAATAAAAGCTAAGTGCTTTCACATAAGTGTGATGTCTTCATTTGATCCCTCCTTTTGTCGCCTTTATACGCGTCTCAGCCTGGAAGGATTGCAACGTTTATGAGGTGACGCATTGTTGGCCTTCCATGTGGGCAATTCTGTTGACAGAAACCAAAAGACCACATGTGCGATTACGCAAACATACAAGCATGCCAAACATGTGAAGCGTGCAAAGCCAATAAAATAATAAACAGGTGTGTTTTCAGTAGATTTGTTGGCTGTCGGTAATTCCTAATGTGGGAATTATGTGAAAGGAATGCCAACTTCCGATTTGCTGTGATGTGCTTGTGGCAACTCCCCAAGGCTGTTATTTAAGCATGTGAAATAGTTAAGGTGTACTTCACTGAAGACAGCTATAACATGAGTGAGGGTCAAGTTTCTATAGTAGAATTGTAGTGGGATACACTTTGAGAGACCTGTCCCGTGCAGTGGCAAAAAGAAAGGGGGGGGGGGGAAGTGGAGGAGGGGTAATTCAACCTTTTATTGCCACACAAGCCCGTTTTTTAGCATGTGCATGCACTGTCGTCCACATATGCATGATAGTTAACCTAATAAGAACCTTTTAGTAGGGATGGGCGAATATTCGAACGAATATTACAGTATTTGGATTCACTTCGATACGAATTTAGATTATTCGAAATTTCGAAGTGTTCGAAATGAACGAATATAAGCATGTATACATTTGACCGCACATAACCCCCTGTAGAGGTGGTTTCACTGCAGTGTCTAGTTGCTGTGCCGTCAAACAACCCATCCAGGGGAATATGGGCTTACATGCGCTAAGTATAGTAATTCTAAATTGTAACGTATTGCACCACTTATAACTATTCAAATCTTGATACTATTCAAGGCTGCTGCCACTTCATTTCAAACAAAAAAAAGTGACATTCACTCATACCTAGTTCTAATCCCAAAAAATACTGTGCGAGGGTCATGACAGAAATGCTCATTTTTCTTAATAATGTGCGGTAAATACTATTCGAACTATTCGCTTCGAACCTCAAATTCACTATTCGCCCATCCCTACCTTTTAGTCGATAGTAAGCACTCATCCTAAGTTCCTTCTGTTGTCTTCGTCCCTTCCTGCATTCATTAGCATGCATACAAAATTGTACATATGTTGTGCCATGGAAATTATATAGTATGTGAGATCTTGTGGACATGTGGCAAGGTCTATTATATGCAAGTAACATGCCATCGAATGAGCCCCTTGCAAGGCGCTGGCTATGTTGCAATAGCCCATGCACAAGGAAATACCATGTGTACCAAGCAAACAAACTGAACATACTTGAAAATGACCACCACAAGAACTATTGCACTCACCCAAGGGTGATGCAGTTCACCAAGATGACTGACGACCTGTAAAATAGGTCAACACAAACACTTGCCTCACTTAATTTTTTCTGCAGCACAGTCGTAAAAATGGCTAGTGCTTTGTACAGTATTAGCAGTGTAAATCGAATGGCAGAAATGCAGCATGTACATGTGCATTGATGGGTGAAATGTTTCTGTACCAGCCTTGAGTACTTCTTCTTTTAGAGCAATAGCTCTGCTTCTGCTGGTACAAACCCAGAAAATGCCTGTGTGCATGCGTTTGAGCTGAATCACAATCAATAGAGGATTCCACAATCTGATAAATCCAGATTTTTTGTGTTGAATTAAGCTAAAATTTGCTAAGATGTCAACACTGTATTGTGACCAATATATACCATGAGACATGGTTAAAAAGCAGTTAAGACGGGAGATTAGCTTGGACACGAGCTGAATGAAACCAGTGCACGAAAGACTGGCATACTGACAACACTACAAGTGACTTACAAATGGTCAAGTGCCAACAACCCGGGAAATCACACACCTTTTTCATGGTAAGTGCAGTCAGAGCTGTTCCAACCATGACTGATTTTCGGCAAGCACGTGAGGCAAACATCTGACGCAGCTTGGATGGCCTGCACACGGTATGCTAAGCGAAAAAAAGAAAGAGTGCAAAATGGCAACAGTGCTGGAACATGGCAGCATCAAGTTTAAGGCGAAACTTTCGCCTAGTGTTTGCTGGCTTGCCCTGGATAAGTCGGTCAGTCATTGTACTCTAGCCTCCTGTGTCGTGACGGCATTATGTGCAAGTAAATAAATAAACATAAAAATGTTACAGCAACTGAATTAGAACTCTGGAGCTCCAGATGCAGAAGCCCAATGCTCTAATTTTATTTTATTTATTTATTTATCAAATACTGCGGACACGTAGTCCAAGCAGGGAGGGCAAATAAAATGGTATAACACTGAACACGTTTGGAAAAAAAGTTGGAAAGAACAAAGGAAACAAAACAATATTACAGAAATAGAGTCAATATGTCCGGCAAAACGCTGTAAAACAAATCAATAATAATGAGGATTATGATGTTGATTCGATTATACAATTCCATTCGGTTATAGTACGAGGGAAAAAAGAATTCTTAAATATGTTTGTTCTCGCGAAGTAAGGTGTTAATGCATCTTGTCTATGGTGGCGTGTGGGTCTGGTTAATAGGGGTGATAGATATAGAGATGAGTCTAGTGGTGAATTGTTCGTGTAAAGCAGTTTAAGAAATTCCACTCTCTTTTTTTGTCTTCTCATCTCGAGTGGTTCAATATGGTTAGTTTTCATAAGTTCTGTGGGTGAATCCCATCTTGAGAATTTGTTAAATATAATGACTGTGCCACTAATTCATGCCTCATTAGACAAAACAGAAAACCCCTAAGAATGTCCTGCATGCAAACAATCCTTTTCCACACTGCTAATGGCTTCCTGAAGAATTTTCGCTGTGCACGCTAGCGTGATGAAACACCTGACATGTTTTCACAAGTCAAATGGAAGCGCAAATGCGCATCAAATTAGGCAAATGTGCATCAATAAAAGTTTAAGTGCAAGCTAAGATTCGGACAAGAAAGGGGTGTCGTTTAGGCACAAAGGAAGATGCAGTCAAGAAAGTGCTGGTGCCGTTCCCCTTTCTTCTTTATATCTTAGTTTCTGCTTACAGTTTTCAATGTTTTCACAATGCCAACAGTATGCCATTGGTCTCGCTACTCGATGGTACATATGCCACAAGGTGCGAGGCCCGCATCACCACTGGTAGCATTGTTGAACACCTTATAGTCTAGCATTGCTCAACCCCACTGGAAAAGACTGACAAACGCTGCTTACAACTTGCACCGCTCGCGCACTGGAGCATTCGTTTCTATCAATGTAATGTCTGCATTTGCATGTGAATGCTGGCATAATGTCATACTATTATAAAATCGCCTTTAGGCATCACGGAGCAGTAAGGGTGCCCGGTACGCTCGCGTCACTGACACAGCTACACGATCTATGAAAGACGTCGGTCCAACTTTTTACACTTGGCTGAACGTCAAGCAGCAAGGTACAGCGAGCTCCTCACAGACTGCTTTGCATAGCACTGATTCCCACAGCGTCTAGGAAGCAAACATTTTTAACCTCGAGTCTACACCTTAGGAGACCCTAGTGGAACTTATGAGAATGGTCAACTGCAGAAGGCCACATCACACTCACAGGGTTGTCGCTCAGCATGAAGATAAGCTCATCCACATCTATGAACAGAAAATGAAAAATCGAAACATCAGCGTCACATGGAGAACACATCCAGCAAGATACACGAGCGTGATAATTAGCCCAAGTTGCTCACAAGAGTGCAAGTAAATAACAGAAAGAAAGCAAAAAACATTGTTTCGTACAAAGCACTGCAATAAAGAGAAGGCTTATTGTGGGTGCTCTACACAGGAACAACAAAGGCCTCCAGAAACTGAGCATTGTACAAATTGGAGTGAAAGGTTTAAATAATAATAATCATAATACATTGCTTACAATATGTATTAGTACTAGGGGCGTGCGAATATTCAAAATTTCGAATATTTTTCGAAAAGTGTTTGCTATTCGATTCGATTCGCACTGGAATTTATTATTCGAACTATTCGAACTTCCCAAAAACAAATACGGTCAATGTCCGATTGAAAGTGACCCCTTCAAATTTTCAATATGCTTCACCTCTTACACTCTCGTATTGCGGCAAAGCTGTCTTTCAAGCTCCGTTACGGTCGAACTTTGCCAAGACAGTCAACGTCCGATTGGAAGTGGTCCCTAGATTTTCAATATGCTTCACCTCATCACACCCCCGTATTGCGGCAAAGCTGCATTTTCAAGTTCCGTTACAGTCGAACTTTGTTAAGACACAGGCAACGTCCGATTGAAAGCGGTCCCTGGATTTTTCAATATGCTTCACCTAATCACACCCCCGTATTGCGCCAAAGCTGCCTTTCAAGCTTCGCAACGGTCGCAAATGTATTAACTCAAGAAAACGCTGGTTCCAACATGGAGATGAAAGATGTGGCAGAGGTGGGGGCTCAATTAATGCTGTTTTGGACATGAAATTTGGGCAGGGAGTTCGAAAAATCGGACGCCAAAGCTTTTTTGCATCCAAAATTTCAGATGTTCTTATATATCGACGTCTAGGCAGATTTGGAACTCCGGACTTCAAGGGAGCACACCCTTGTTCGCCACATTAGTTGGGATTCCACAGAAGTTGAAAGAGGAGAGGCTGAGGAAATGGCATCTTTGCCTATCATGTGTAAAGTGTTGTCGGCAACACTTTGGTTGCACCAAATCATGTACATAAATGGAATTCGACCTCTACATTGCCTCATTCTTGATAAGACAACTATGAAACACCACCCCGCCAGTGCTTCATCAACGTAGCGAAAAGAAACACTTTCGTGTTGCTATCTCATAAGAATATGCTTAGGAATCCTCTCTAACTTTCTTTTTTCTGCAATTTCGCTTCGAAGTATTCGAAAAATATTCTAGAAATATTCGAGAAATATTCGAAAAATATTCGATTCGATTCGCACTCACACTTCAATATTCGTATTCGCTTTGCACCCAAAATTTTGCTATTCGCACAGCTCTAATTAGTACATGTATGTAGTTTATACAATAAACATAACTTTTCCTGCTAGACTGCTGGCTTATCTCTTTTATATTTCCCACATAGGTACTTATTTTCTATGAAGTTTGAGTTTAATATCATGTTTGTAGGCATTGCTTGCCATATTAATCCATGATAGGTTTACCGGTTGTTCCCTGCAGCGAGTACACCTAAACATGGGTCATTTTCGCTGCTTAAGAATCGTGGCAGCATCTGTAATGGCTGCGGTGAACAATGGTGTTCACGGTAGCCATTACAAGTGGAGTCACATTCCATCGCAGTAGAACCGACACGTTTCGACTGAAATCCTCACGGACCACTCACTCAACCCAATCATTGTGGGTGAAACTTGTGCGTACTAATGCATGCAAGCGCGACGTAGTTTAAACATCATGCAAAATGGTGCCTCTGCACGAAATTTGAGTGGAAATAAGCCAGCAGTTTAGCAGTAAGAGTTGTGTACACTTGGCAATATTATTTATGCACTGCTCAGCAGAATCTCTGTGACTTGGCAATTATCACCAGCAAGGACCTTTACTGGTTCTTGTAATCTTGTTCCTGCTTTCTTTTTTTTTTTAGCAATGTCCATCTACAAAGGCATTTTCTATAGCTGTAAGTTTGGCATGTTGCCTTTTATACTTAAATGCACAAAAGAAAGCATAGGTTTTTCAAAAGACAAGTTTTGTAAAATGCTTGCCTTCCTTTCCAAACTGCCAGTTGCCACTGACGGGGACGCTGACCAACCGGACACGTTGACCCAGAGGCAGTGACTCGTCCACCTCAAATCCAAATCCATTTTTCTCAAATATCTCAAGGTTTTCAGTGAGCACCATTTCGTTAACAGCCGTGAGCTCAAGTGCCTGGGGCCTGGTATCAAAAGAAATACAATTGAGCATATGGCTCACACACCCCAGCCAGTCAAAGGTAAACAAAAGGAACATTCACTCCATCCGCTTGTTTACATCGGTTATCTTAGGTATTAAAGCATTAAATAATTAAAGCATTAAAGTATTAAAGCATTAAAGAGGGGAGTGGGTACTACATGCGTAAGTAAGAAATCCAAGTACAGAACAAGTGAACGCAAAAGTGAACTATAGCTCCACAATCCGATTAAAACTGCAGTGCTCGGAACTAAACACAACAAAAAAACTAAGTAGAACGCTCCACATGTGAAATTACAGAAGAGTAGCATGTCATGTCACAACAGATAAGGTCACTGAACTTGATGTGGACTCTGAACTAAGTGTGCTAGCCGAAATTACACTGTCATATACAAACTGCAGACAGAGAACGTGAAAGTACGCACATTTGCTAGCCCTAAATTTGTGAGTTTCATTCTGTAAACAGTTACAATGTTCCTGCGAATGCAATGTTAACTACGTCACCGCGAAATGTTCATTCTTACTAATAATTACAATAAATATTAGCAGTAATGTGGTAACACTCTTGCGACTCGTGAGGCCAAGCAATCATGCGAGAGATGTCTAGTGATCATGTTCAACACAACCCTGAGATGTCCTTATCTTCACAATGAATGTCGGCAGGACATTCACTACATGTTACCGCAATCAGTGGGTCAGGAATGCAATCATCTGGTTAACGATGATGAAAAAGTTCTACTATTATATTTCACCAGAAGAAGTGGGTAGTGACAGTTTGCCCTGCAGAACATGTGACTAAATAGAGACTGCAATGGCTACGGCTTTCATTCAATCTATCCTGATAAAATTATGCACCTAAGTTAAAGAACCGAGTCTCACAAAAACTTACGTGAGAGAGAGATACAACTTTATTTTTATATTAGTGAAAATAGATTTTTCACGGAGAGGCAAACTTACATAAGTAGCCGTTGCGTCTCCATGACAACGTCGCGCTGAAGCATCTCAAAGTTGTACTTTTCATCGGCAGCATGCTGGTCAATGATAAAGAGGTCTTCCCCAAGTTGAGTGATAATGAAACCCAGGTTAAACTACAAGAGAAGCATGAATGCAGTTATGCCCTAAATATCACAATCAGCGCAAGTGCAGGAGTTCACATGAAGTATGAAGTGCTGATTGTTTGACTAGAGGAAGATAAACATACCTGGCCAATTATCTTCATCTCTGCAAACATGTCCTTGCTGAAAGAGAATCAAATATCATACCGATAATTGTTGCATATCAAGTGACATGCTAATGCAAGCACCATGAAGGGGAACATGCAAGCACGTGACACATAGCCTTGTTTCTCACCAATGACGCCTTAAGCCATAAAATGGAGCGGGCTGAGGCATAGTCAACTTTTGCCTTGCTGCATACCTACCCACAACTCATGAAATGTCTTGTTACACAGGGACGAAGCACAGAACAGCCTCTTAAATAATAATAATATCTGGGGTTTAATGTCCCAAAACCACAATATGATCATGAGAGACGCCGTAGTGGAGGGCTCCAGAAATTTTGACCACCGGGGGTTCTTTAACATGTACCTAAATCTAAGTACACGGGCCTCAAAAATTTTCGCCTCCATCGAAAATGCAGCCGCCGCAGCCGGGATTCATTCCCGCGACCTTCTGGTCAGCAGTCGAGCACCATAACCACTAGACCACCGTGGCGGGGCCAGAACAGCCTCTTCATCTTTGTGAATGGCATAAGTCATGTATGGTCTTGCTGTGGTCCATACTTCATGCATGGCAGCAAAACGCATTATAACTGCCCAAATGGTACTCTCCTATCGATTCCATTTGAAAGTAAGACCATCTAAGCAAAAGTAAGCAGTTCATTACATGAGATGTGAAAAACACACAGCTTACAGTATACCACTACTAGCGACTAGGTGCCTTCATTCTTATGCAAGTGGCCAAAGATAGAAATGCATGCTTCAAACTGGACTAATGGTTCTTCAAAGAAAAGTAATGTGTGCAGTTACCAAATCAAGCAAAGAAAAGTATTTCTCATTCATCATCTCGAGATACAATGTATTATTTCGCTAATGGAAAAGTGACGTATTTCTCAGCTCAGCCACTAAAAGTGCCAAAAGTTGACTACAGTGGCTCAGAGTGTATGGCAGAACGATATGACAAGATCAAACCAACCTAATCTGTTTGCTGAGCTCATTCTCAGCTGCTGCATTATCAGCAGGTGTGATGGCTGCCCGGAAGCCACGATAAAGTTTTTCTGCTCCAGGCTTATCTGAAGGAAAAAAGTTTGAGAGATCTTTTTTTGTTCTCCTACTGAATTAGTGGCACTATGACAAATAATGACACTACACCAACCAGGAAAGCTAAAAATGTAATTTGAAGCTATGTAACCAATTTACATTGACAACATGAGGCACTACTATCATAATTAGCAATATGATGTTGTGCATGTGCAACAAGCACTACACTGTCACGCACAACTCACTTAGATTGCTAGTATATTATACAATAAATAAAGTCAGATATCAGAAACATGTCTCATTACAGTAAGCAGTGGTTATACTGTAACGCTGCAGTGACAGTGAAAAGCCAAACACTGTCAAGGGTGCAAGATTGGGGAATCTAGTGCCTCAGAAGCAACACTCAAATCACAATAAGATTGGCAAGCACAGTCATCGGTTTTCGAACATAAACCTAGTGGCTGACGTTCGCATTTTCATACATGCATCATCATACATTACCAGAGTAATCATTGGAGCCCACAAATATCCAGGAGGATAAAGCGCAATTCAAGTCGCACATGTGCCCTGATATGCTCTTTTCACCTTATATTTGTGGCAGTGCTCACAATATTTTGGATGGAGAAAGTACGCCATGCAGGAGAGTGATGACCCAATAACAGGGAAGGTTTCGAGAAGCGGTCAACAGGAAAAACTTAAACAATGATGACATTGCGGCTGCCTGAAGGCTACCCAAAATCACATTCTTTGGGAATGCGAGGGAAACCCGCCTCCAAAAGCTATACTGCCAGCTTCCTCCCTCGAGGCGTGGGAGTCACTCCTGTCATCAAATGACCAACGTATTCAGACAGAAGTTATTAACTGGGCCGAAAAGGTCGTGGCGAGCTACTTGCCACCACCATTCGAACCACCGGCAAGCTAAATTCAACGACCTCGCTGTGCCGTCAATAAAGTTGTTTCTCTCTCTAAACAATGATGCTTGGCAATATGAGACATAGCACCAATAACGGAACACCTGATGAATTTATTCAAAATTGTTAAGATTATACAAGAAAGAAGTGAAATACTCACCAGATGAATCCAGTTTCATGCTGTCGATAAGCAGCTCCAGGTTTTTACAGCTGAAATTGAAAGGCTTTGTCTGTCTACGGCCACTAACCTGTTGATCAACCTCAACCACCTCGTCCTGCTGTTCTTCGTTTTCTACAGGACACAAGACGTCATTTTCAATTATGTCACCATCTCCTTCATTGTCAACAGATTCTTCTGATGCTGCTTCCACAGTTTCACCAAGTCTATCCGTACTATCACAGGTAGTCCTTTGCACTGCGGACACTTCTGTAGATTTCACGCAGGACCCGAAGCGAAACCTATCCAGGGAACGAATTCCGGGAGACCCCGTTTCCTTGCCGTGAAGCTTGTCAGTACGCAAAGATGGGCTGCTTTTAGGAAGCATATGTGAGGTACGCACGGCTCTTTGGCCCACACTACTCAAAACCAAATCTTGTGGCTGGCTCTGGCTGTGTCCTTTACTGCTCTGTGCACCTTGTGTTGCTGAATTATGCGATGACAAAGGTAGCGAGTCACATATGGATTCGGTGTTATCAGATCGTGCGGAAGGCACCGACGGCAGATGACTCTTTATCTCTTTTACGAAGAGCCCCAACACCACCAGGTGAACTCCAAAGGCCAACAGAATCTTCCAGCAGCACTTCCTCATCAGAACACGAAGGCTCGAGAGACTCAGATACACTCGAACCTTGACTACTCGTGGTATTTGTGGATTGGGAGCAGCTTGGCGAGGACTTGCCGAATAAAGGTGTGCCTGCCGAACGACCACTGCTTTCGAGTCGACGAACTGAAAAGGAAGGTGGTGACTATTCATTATGTATACACGCATGAATCCTTTCTGAAACCACCCTGAAACAATTTTGATGATTCTGTACAAACGCAATGAGCCAATAGACAAGCCCTAAGGGTCATAAGCAAACCAATTTAAGCTCTCCACATAAACTGCGTAATTTATTACAAGGGTTTACATCTGGGAATTAGCTACAAATTTCAGCAGCTCAGCAAGATGAGTTTTCAACCACTCACATCCATAATATAGTACGTTACATGGAAATGTGACATAACACTAGCAATCAATTTGATTGGACGTCCAATCTATGTAAATGACAACTTTTTCAACATAATTGTAAACAAACACCGTTAGTAATAGTTGGAACACTATAATCTGTGTTCTTTTAAAAAAGCATTAACAGGAATAGAAAACACAATTACAATCACAATTTACTACCAGGCTTGGGGACCTCCAGTGTATCTTGTTACATTACTCTAGTACCTTTTTACATTGAAAATGTAAGATGCTTGAACAAAAGAAAAAGATATTACATGTTCAAACAACTCACTCAGATGCAGAGACCAAGAGTGCTATAATGTAAGGTTATTCTATTCTGATTTCATTCCCGTCTCCTGACAAAGCGGTGAGTTTTTACAACTTTGTGACACTGCATGACAAATGGGTGATGTTGACGTGGCCCTAAAAAATAGACCATCATGGAAAGGCTAATGGTAACGAAGGCATACAATTGAAAACGATTTCTTCTCCTTTGTTATGCCTAATTAAGCGTAAGTATGCGCATGTAATTTTGCACTGAGGCATTATTGTGGTTTTCGCTGCATCACTTGAGACAGGAACAGGGGGCATGGCCCCAAAAATTTCAACCAATTGAAGTGTGCTAAGGATGGAATTGGAATAAGAACAGAACGGAAGAGTCTTGCGTTATAGCAACCCAAGTTTCCATGTTTCCCTTACACTTGAAGCTCTGTAGAGCAGCAGATGATCTGCCCGATGGGGTGCCCAATGCAGAGGATGTGCGTTTCACTGGCGTGCTCAAAGGACCCTGTGAAAAAGGTGACGAAACAAGTAGGTAACCGCAATGTCACTCCTTTTCCACTGTATAAGCAGCATTTCCTTTCCTTTTGTTATGACATGTCTGAACACTACGCTGGCTTGTCAAATGCATCTAAGCAAGAAGGGCAAGGCACTTTTAAATAAAACGTTTACTTTGACACAACTACTGCTGATACATGTTCATGCTCACATTGACACACTTTAATTTCTGTATGTAGGGGGCCTGTAAAATACTACTGTAAAATAAACAAAATAGAGCGAATAGATGAAACAGACACTAGCATTTTGCAATGTGCCCTTCACGAAAGTACACTCTTATCTGCCTGTAATAACAGATGCCGAGTTTCTGAAGAACACCAACCATCAAGATTAATGTAAAACCTAGATTTTTATTAGTGTTTTACCTTGTGTAAGGATATGTAAGAATGACCAAGTGCCAGTGAAATTAATTATTATAATGAATACGGTTCACCATTTCATTTTTAATATCAGGTTTCCTTTGCAGAGAAAGGAACTGACCTTGTCAGAAGGTGATAAGTTCTGCAGCCGAGGACTCAGATAGAGAGACAGCGGACCTACAACAATAAATAAGTTATAATAGACTCTTCTCAGCAATTCAGGCACTCAACAACAAGAAGGGGGCGTACTAACTCTGTTGCGATGATTGTGACAGTGCAGGAGACGATGAAAGGCCCTGCCTCTCGTACGTAGCTGCGATTGGCCGGAACATTGCTAAGAGTGAGCACTGCGATTTGTACATAAAAATATTGGAGGCTCTGTAACGCTAATGTTTTAAAAAGTCATGGGATAGAGAAGTGTGAAAATAGTAAAATTAATATGCCCTTAAGTGTCAACAAAACTTAGTTTAGTTCGCAACAACTTGATGGGGGCTAGAAAGGACACCACAAGAATGAATACCACCAGACAAACTTTTTTCAAATAAGCTTTTTCGTTAACAGTCAATGCTTGTCCAGTGGTATTTTGTTCCTTTGGTGTCCTTGTTCTTGCCGCGCTGTTTTATACTCTGCTCTAGTTAAGTTCACAACTGAAAGAGCTGCTGGAGTTTGCAGCAGTTCAATAAATACCGTACCGATACAAAATGCCTTACCTTGACAATGGCTAGGAGGCATTTCTCGTGATGAACGAATACTGAACGCTTGTCTGGGGTAACGTTTACATCCACAGAATCTGCACGAGAGAAAGACAAGGAACAAAACACACTGGTAAGCTGCTGCTTGAAAGCGATCTTTATGTGGCAAGTTCAGCACTTAGAGGGATGGTAAGGAGAATATAGTTTGGGCTGTACTAATACAGTAAAAGCACACAAAATGAAGGAGCATATGTCACAAAAATGGCTTTTTTATATCCAAATGTTCCCTATAAATATATAGTTCAACCTCGATATAACGAATCCAGATATGACGAATTTTCGATTATTATAATGTCAATGATAAATTGTGCTGCCATTCGTACAGTGCTACAATACTATACGTTTATAACGAATTTTCAAATATAACAAAGCCATTTTTGACTTAGATGTGCCTAAATTATGAGGTATGGCTGCATTGGTTACACTGCACGAATGACAACTCAATTCCTCATTTACTTCGTTATAACCAAAAATTCGTTATATCCACATTCATTATATCGAGGTTCGACTTTAAATTACTTTTCGATTATACCTAGAAAAATCTGTTCTTGCTGAGAAAAGGGACTATCCAGAAAAGAAAAAAAAACAAGAAAAAAAAACCAAGAGCTAGAAGAACATGAAAGAAAGCCTTACGTCTTTCAAGATGAATGTTGATCAACAGGAAAGGGTACTGGTCTCGGTTGAACATATGATACGTACTGTTCACCAGCTTTGTAAGCTGTAGGGAAAGCAAAGCATGAAATAGTACTTAAACGAAGCTCAATTGCACCAACTGTACTGCGGAGTGAATGGGCAGAACCGTTGCAGAAAGGACATCTTTACCTTTGGCATCTCGCAAGGTCGAGAATTGACAAACACAAATTGTCTGTCTGCAGAGCTTCGCCCTGAACCATGAGCGCATGAGGAGATGTAGCCCTCTATCCTGAATGGAATATACAAATAGTGCACATTACTAACTCTGCAATTTACTGGATTAATGAGCTACAGAGCACTCAAAGTAAAATTTTGGCACCATTCTTCTCATGCACCAGCTTTTTGTACCAGTACACACAACAGGGGCTAAACTTTCAGATGACAGTGCAGATTAGGATAAATATTACAATACATTCTCGTTAAACGGAACCTGACAGGACCAAGAAAATATGTTCCGTTTAACAGGAATTCCACTTACTGAGAGATGAACAGGAGTGCAGAATTCACTTATGAAACCAGTCATATTAGAGGCAGTTGTTCCATTTAAGCAGCAGTTCTGTTCACGAGATTTCTGTTTATTGACAGTCTACTGAATTCTGGGCTGATACTCTGCAATCGGGCAGATTACTAGTGCACAATCTCCAGAATCAATGTGCTTCACTCAGTGAGAAACCAACAAAGCAGAAGCGCCATACTCTGAAAATGACGTAACAGAATTCTTCTATTTTTATAAAGAAATTACTATAAACCTAAAAGCACATACCCTCTGTACTGAGGCTGCTAGTTAGTTACCATCTGTTGTTTTATAGCATCATTCCGTAGAGATAGAGCTGGCCATGAAGACATTTCGTGTGGTTAATACAGATTGGGCTACATTAAAGCCGATTAGCTGTATGGTTGTTGTGCTGTCTTTGAGTTATTTGGTAGGGTAGCTGAAGCCACAGTCAGAACAAAGTCTCGGACGGTCCACAAGAAATGATCACTTTCAAAATCAAGGGCCCAAGTGAACACACCTTGCACTCGAAGCTTCAACCAGAGACTCGGTGAGTGAAAACTCTTCCAGGATTTCCTCAGTGAGAGCACACTGCTGTATCTCCAGGAGCTTTGCAGCCTAGGCAGAAAGGTTCGACAGATAAATAAATAAATAAATAAATAAATAAATAAATAAATAAATAAATTATCCCATCTATGTCCTTTCACACAGAGACAACTTTTTTAGCTTTGTGAGTCACATATCAGTTACGTCTTATCTGCCATTGAAATCTGTGGTTTAATCTTCCTTGGTTTGCTCATAGTTTGTGGTTGGTGTAGTCCATGGCCTGTTAGACTGCCACTTCTCAATTCTGGTGATGTGCAGTTGGCTCAGTGATTTTCCACTTATATGTCTTACCTTCTAGTAAAATTTCAGTTGCGAGTGTGTGCTTGTCCTTGCCTGTTCTTTCTTCAACCTCTGTTAGTGTTGTGCTTTGAATTCATCACAATATACAGTCAATCTAGGTCAAAGCAGACAATAGAACTAAGGTATGCCAGCATTCACAAATAACTATTTTCTCTTATTTCCAGCTTAAAAGTATGCCTTGACTATAGCACATTGAGAACCATACTATACAAATTCAATGCAAGAACTTTCATGGTTTTTCAAGGTTGAAGCACAAGTACTAGTTACAAAAACTACATAGAGGTGGCACCACCATACTGGGCAAAGTTCAATGCACCAAGAACACTGGAGTATAACTTATCCTTTGCAGACAGTGCTATCTGTTAAGTGCTGGCAGAGAGCTTCATAAAATAATTAGTAAATCATTCTGGTGCCGGCAATGCCCCACATTGATTTGGCCTCTCATACCTCTTTTGCACCATACACAGTCGCTATGCGCTCCCGGATTGCCTGCGACCCCTGGCTGTTGAGGATGACTTGCTTGCGCCTGCAAAACACAAAAGAACAATATGTAGTATGTAATTGTGCACAGACACAAGATACAAGAGCACTGCACAAAATAAAACGAGAGAAAAATACCTTATGCTCGCAGATTATAAGCTGATTGATGGCTTAATGTGCAAAGGCAGACCATTCAGAATGAGGAAAGTTAAGAAAAAAATCTAATGCAGAAGCAGTGATTTACAACGATAACACAGGCTGTGAGAAATCGTTTTATGTTTCCCCATAGCCCAATGAAATAAAGTGGAAGAAATGAATGTCACTGAACATGACAGAGTAAAATTTCGAGATTTATTATTAGCGCAATCATGTACTTCTTGTCTGTAGCATCAGCGTCATTTCCAGTCCTGCTTGCATGAAGTGTTGGTGGCTGGCTTATCGATACTTCTTACAGCCCCACATTAATAAACCTGCTAGAAGTAACTTCATTGGTTAACGATGCCCATCATAACAGGTCATGATACCCAATTGATAATGAATAGTTGACAACCCATCCCCAACAAGTTTCGTTTACAAATGCTCTCAGCCATGCTAAAATTTAGTAATATTCCAGATAACGTTACAGAGATGCATGTTTACTGCCATCTCCCTCTTTTTTTACCACCTATTACCATTAAACAGTCATCATTAAGCAATGTTGCCACAAACTACCACTAAACAGTTGATAGTGGTGCTAGGTGTGTAATCTGTTCTTTCATGCATGTTTAATAATAATTTCTGAGGTTTTACTTACAAAAACAATGTTATGAAAATAAGGCACGCCGTAGTGGATGGTTCCAGATAATTTTGAACCCCTGGGCTTCTTTAGCGTGCACTGACATCGCAGACTACATGGGCCTCTAGCGTTCTGCCTCCATTGAAATGTGATGGTTGCTGCCGGGATTCAATCCGTGTCGTCTTTCGAGGGTCAGCAGACGAGCACCGTAACCACAGCGCCACCGCAGCAGTTTCCATGCACGTTTCTCATTCAAAATAATTTACAGCAAACTGTAGCACCTTGTCCTAGAACAAGATCTTCCAAACACTGTCCGCAGTCCAGACTACAAAACTCACCCTGCTTCGTTGAAGTTTGCACATGAAATGTTGACCTCAGTGGCAACGAGGCAGTATCCAGTCAGGAGCGTGATCATCCTGCCAAACTCCCGCTTCAGGTTGGCCAGAAACTCCCGGTGCCGGACGGGCAACGTGGTGAACAGATTGTGCAGGCTCACCGTGGTGCCCCTCTGTAACAGGACTCTCTATTGGTGCATTGACTCTTACGTGCTTATTGCAACAGTTCAAACTAGAAACAGTGTGGAATATGACTACTCAAAAGAGGTGCACAAAAACAGTGCGCTGACTTTAAACTGACTTCAATGAAACAAAGGACAAACATGTTAACTACAGTGCACTGGTAATATAAAAATAAAGAACATAAAGGTGGTGAATTCATGGCTGGCCGGCCTTACAGGACAAAGTGCCACAGGCCTCATCACATGTTAGCCTATACATACACAATGCCTTTGTCAGATAATAGAACAGGTGATACACACACACATTTATCTTTCAAAGCAGCAATACCATGAGCTTCAATGATATGCCAACAGTGCACAAATATGGCAAAAGCAAATCGCATCTCCTAATGAGGATGCCACATCATAAAGGATTAAAATTAAGACATCAGAAGAAATAAGATAAATCCAACGAAGCAACAGCCCAATGGCCTTCAGAGGAGCTTTAATAAGACTTGCTGTTGTGCAAGTTTATTTATAGTTGATATGAGGCATTTAGTGCAATGAAGGAAATAAAAGAACTGGAAGGGAGAAGAAGAAAATGGACAGAGCAAGTGCTAAATGTTTGGGCCAATATCCCGTAAAATACACACGCAACATGCTTTCTGACTGCAAGCCTGTGTATGCATAAGTTACAAATATTTTGCATTCAAGTTAGCCCCACAACAGATTGAAATCCAGCAAATTTTTAACTGCACAAATAAAACAAGACGTAAACATAGATGCGCAAATAGTGCACAAACTTCCAAATGACTATTTCTTGAAAGCAGGCGATTCATAGAGTCTTCAGAATAACAAGACAGCAAAACAAGGAACAATCACCTGCATCATGAAATAAAGACAGTCAGAAATTTGCACTTTGTGTATGCGTATATGTTCCTGTTTGCGATTTATTTTCTTTGCGCTGTTAGAAACTTGCTGAATCTATGAGCTGATTACTAGCCCACGACATGCCTTACTACAGGGTGAAAAAACTACAGTGATATGACAGGCAAATTGTAAGCCCATCACAATGAGGCTAATGCAGCTAAATAAGTAGAAACAATAGTGGTAGAGTAATGCTATGACAACATGGCAAATGATTTGCTTGGGCAACACTTACATCCCTGGCACAAGGCGACCTTGAAGTGATGACGCCATGGTGGTCGAACTTGAGCAGTGTTGCCTGTTCGGCATCCTTGTGACGAGTTGCAATCGTTACATTGCTGGAACAAGGGATGGCAATAAAAGACAATAGCAGTGACTGCCTATGTTATTGTGAAGGGTGGCTGCTTATGCTATCGCAAGTTTTCAAACTCAGAAGAGCACAGGCAGACACAATCTCATTCCAAGTACCTTGAAGGTGTCAACCAACTTAATTTTTCGAAATTCCCTAACATTTCCAGCCTGACTGTGTACTGGAAAACTGACTGTGTACTGGAAACGAGCCCTTGAGTGGTAAAAAACAAAAAGACAGGGCACTTGCATAAACTGAGGATGTCTGCCGTTACATCACCACTGCATGAGCTTGACCCGGCCTGGCTAGCATCTGCTCATAGTGCTTCTGGCCAAATCAGAATGCCTTCAAGCCGAGCCGACGTCATGACGAAGACAAACGAGCACAAATTATCGGCGTGAGTAACGTCATGCTTGGGAACTGAGACATGCTGTGTGATCTGTAGAAGCAACAGCATGCACTGTCCTTATTTTTACTGCAGTTGCAGAAAAAGGAGTGACTTTATAAGCTTTGATCAAAGGTAAAGATTGTTTTCGTGACGGTCACACAGACTGCCATGAGTCGGTCTCCATGAGCCCAGCCAGGTTTTTAAAAATTATTATTTATTATTTTTTATTTATTTACAGCATACTGCAGGCCCAAGTAAGGGACCAAGCAGGAGGCGCTTAGGTAAAACAAAGTAAGTATGGAACAAATTTAGGGGAGCAAAACAATATGTTGGCATATATACATAGCATGTACAAGTTCCGGACAAAAAAAGAGAAAAAAACGCACGATACACTTAGCATCTTAATTGTGCAACAGTGTCGATATTGGACAGATGTGCATCAGGCAAGTTGTTCCAATCTGTTATAGTATGCGGGAAAAACAAATGCTTAAGAAGGTTAGTTCTTGTGCGATAAGGCATTAAAGACTCAGCATGGCGATATCTTGTTCACCGTGCTTCGAGCGGCTTTTTCACCTGAAGAATTATTATCGAGTACAACAAACTGCTTACGGATAGTCAGCAGTCAAAATTCCATGCCAATTCTCTGACTTTCCCAAACATGTCCAAATTCCCTGACAATTCCAGGTTTTCCAGGTTGGTAGACACCATGCGCTCATTTCTCAGTGAAGACGACTCACCACAGTGCACACAGGGAACTGAGTGCCTCTCCTCGAAAACCAAATGTTGTCACATCTTCGAGGTCAGAAAATTGACGCAACTTCGACGTGTGGTACTTCAGGGCTGCAGTCGAGGAAGGGGAGAAAATGGAAACTATGGTCCCAGATCAAGTTGGTCACAGATCAAGCAAAGTATGAAAGTTGCAAGGGCCAGCATGCACAGAGGCAGGTGTTGATTCGCAGGCAGCATATGGACACTAGCCTTCCACTCAAAACTCTATGTACTCATAGAGTTTGCTCTGTTGGCAATGTTATTGCCTTAAAGCACACGTTATATCCGTTATACGTGTTACATTTGATGGCTATAATCGCGGCTATAACAACAAAAAAAATCTCACCAGTTCTGTTACCACTCTGAATAAAATTCTGGATATTTTTTCTGTTATTTTTCCTGACCAAAACATGATAGTGGGGCACGCCTAGCGTGACTGGATTAATTTCCATAGCCTATAGGGTTCTTCAACGTGCGCCTAAATATAATTGCACCGACTTTGTTGCAATGCGACCACAACGAAATGCGGCCACCATGCCAGGGATTCGAACCCACCACCTCATGCGTGGAAACGAAATTCCGTAGCCGCTAAACCACCACTGTGAGGCAACTGAAACTAGTGTTCACGGACGCCGCGAAAGACGTTTTCAGGTGATACGCAAACTTTTTGCCCGTAATTTACACGGACAGAGCGCCTCACGCTGCTCATGCCAAAAAAAATGCATTGCCAACTCATCAGTGGCCAGGCGAATAAAGTTCATTCACGTTAAAAGACTGGGCGTGCGAACACGGACCGAAGCGAGAAGTCAAGAGAAAAGACACAAGAAAAGAAGAGAGAAAGCACACGAGAGATAAGACTCTGCTGTGTCCGTGTTTGCACGCCCAGTCTTTTGACATGAATACGTTTCAGCTAGCTCAGCTCTTTGTTATTCGATGTTCATTGACACGGTTGTGATCGTGTTTTCTGTCCACTTACTGAGAGCAGCGAAATTCGTCTCGTCGACACCTTCCCCGTCATCGATGACTTCGACAAGTTTGCTGCCGTGGTCTTTCAGTTTGACACCTGTGGGCGTGAAAAGAACGACAGCAGCTCATACGTTTTCTCGTTACAGCTCCCATGCACGTCCTTGCTTACTGATGTTCCTTGCTCCTGCGTCAATGCTGTTTTCGACCAGCTCCTTCACAGCTATGGCCAAGCTTAGAACCACTTGACCGGAGCATATCCGATGCACCGTACTACCGTCGATCGCTTTTATTTCTTTGCTCATCGCATCGGCATCACGTTCAACACGAGCACGACGTTGAATGCACGCAGGCTGATGAAGCGCAGTCAAAGAACACGCTCAGTCTCGGCGTTCATACATCGAACATCTACAACTTTCGTTGAGCCGGCCATGCCGTTAAAAATCGCCGCACAAATTCCCGCGTTTCCAGCGCTAAGTGCGGAAAGCGCGTGCCGCTAGGTGTGACACGATAAAGTGCATGAAATATAACTTTAGGTGCATTATAAGTGACCTTAGGGCACGATAAAAAAATAAGTAGTAGGGTCAAAGCCCATAAAGCTTAATATTCAAATAACTGGTGTCTTCGATTTGTCGTCCAAGACGGTGCTTTCGCTAATGAACGCTAGCGTACGACAAATCGAAGAAACTTTGCGTGATCACTGATTAGTTTATAATTACCACGATAACTATAGGACGTTGGAATGAACAGAGAAAAAGAGAAGGTTCAAAATTAAATGTGCGGCATGGCGTGGCGCAGCCAGAATATAATTTGACAAATGCGTTGGCATAAAGGGCGGGTGTTTCAAAAACAAATAATGTGCAGAAAAGGCACTGACTGCGAAGCAGCTGGAATAACAGTCATACGGTCATACGTTGTCGCATTCAGCGAGGAAAGCCGCGTACAACAGCGCACGATCGGAGTACGCCGCACAGTTTATTTTTTTCTGGCTTTTATGATAACTTTATAGCCTGGATTTTCGCAAGGAACAATCAAGTAGAAGGCCAGCACGCAAGAAGCTGAAATATTCACCGCGGACTCGTACGTGTTGTGGCCGCTGTTCGTCACTGGGCTAGTAGTGGTTAGAGCAGTTAGAGTGGTCAGATGAGAGGAAAGACGCGTACTTTTGCAAGCATCAAAGTGCACGGCGCAGCGTAGTTCGGGGGAATGGCGAAGGGGAGTGAAAGAGGAGAGCGGAGAGGCCACCTTCTCGAAAAATGAGTACGCAGCACCGAGCGCCAGGCTAGGGTACTTTTCTGAGGCTTTCTCCCCATTAGAAAAAGTAGTGGGCGCCCCACGAGACTTGGAATCTAACCCACTACCTGCAGTACGGGAGCAGCACGCTTCAACCGCTTGACGACCGCTGTTGTATCACTGGGCTCTGATTCCCCTGAACACAGCCGACAGTTAACTACAGGGTCGGAGGACAAGGGTACTCTATATATCAACTATATATCAACTGTAGTAATGATCATTTGGAACAGCCTTCACCTAAATTGGCCTATTTTTCAATTGGGATTCCAATAAGTATTGTAATCTTAATATCCGAACAAAAAGAACCGAAAAGAAACGGGTTTAACATGAAACCAACAACCACGTGGCACTGCGTGTATGTCTTTCTTTCTTTCTTTCTTTCTTTCTTTCTTTCTTTCTTTCTTTCTTTCTTTCTTTCTTTCTTTCTTTCTTTCTTCTCTTTCTTCTCTTTCTTTCTCTTTCTTCTTTCTTCTCTTCTTTCTTTCTTTTCTTTCTTTGCCATTCAGGCAACAAATGCTGACAGCTAACAAGGTTACTGCCATGCATACCCTTCACACAATCACTCGGGATTTCCTTCACAACGGAAGGGTTTCGCGCAATATGTATTTAAGTGCTAGAACAGAAAAAAAAGAAAAGCCTGCAAAAACTTACGGAGACGGAACTCGTGCCGTCATATATAAATGTGCGTCGCATTGCCGCGCGCCCAGCTGTCGCATCAAAAGGATGTCGCTATAACCAGATTCGAGAGTCGCCGCGGCGTCCCGCAAGTCACGCGACGAGTGAAACACGACCGGCGGGGGAAGTTGGCAAATTAATTTTGCGCCGCCAAGAGGAAGTCTTGAGGAACAACGGCGCAGCGTCTAGATTCCGCGCCCCAGAGGTTTTGCGCGTCTACCGATGCCCACGGTCGAAGCACACAGCCCAGGTGAGACGTACGACTGCGCTGGCTCGGCGCACGTATTCATTCGAGCCGTTTACGTGAATCAGGGGTTGCGATATCTCGTTTTCTTGCGAACATTTCAATAAAACATATGAGAATCCGCTAAGCATATCTTGTGGTCCCCACTATACTCGGTTACAACCTAAGAAAAAGACTGTGTAGCGATTGGTGTGTAGTTCCAAATACTACGCAAAATGCAGCTCCAGTATACCTGTGAAACCTGAGGAAGTGCGTAGCACGGGCACCCAGCGATTCCAGTTCGTAGAGTTCCCCACTGCTCCGTTTACCAAACCGCCGATGACGTCAATGTTTCAGGTAAGCATGTATGGTTTCCCCGGCACGAGTAGAATCTTGTTAGGGAGATTCGCAAACTCGGTGCGCGACATGCGCGCTACTTTTTGCTGCGCTTTATCGACTTCCTGCTTGCTATGGCAGTTGAGATACAGTCGAGCTCAGTATGACTTACAACACGTGAGCGCGTGGCCTCACGATTTCAAAGACTGCGCATGGATTCTACGTGCCCTTATTTCCATAACATGATGTTCTCGCACTCGAGGATGATTCCAAATAAGAAAACACCATCTAGTTGACGAAATGAAAGCAAGTTGAAGCCATGCGCAATCTTTGAACTCATGAGGCCACGCGCTCCCGTGTTGCAAGTCATATTGAGCGTGACTGTACATGTCATCTGCAGCGAGGTCCGTCAGGTTGTTTATCCATTCAGATTTAGCGACGAAGTACCGGAGAAGCGCCGGTGGGAGGAGCAATCTCGCGCTTGGCGAGGCGGCGGCGCCTTCTCTTAGGCGGCGCGTGTGTCAGCCGCATGTTTCTCAAGAGTTTTTTTAGCGATTTTAAGTTAATTATTGCAATCAGTTCTTGGTTATTTCTGTCAAATATATTATTTTAGACCTCGTTCGTTAATTTTAATCCGGTTTTGAGCATTGCCAGCCTTGTTTCGGGGCTGTATTGAAAATCGCTAAAAACGCTTCTGAAACATACGGCTGACACCCGCGCCACGCAAGAGAAGGCGTCACTGCCTCGCCTAGCGCGTGATTGCTCCTCCCACCGACGCTTCTCCGGCGCCTTCGTCGCTACATCTGAAGGTGGAAAAAACCTGACAGAACTCGGTGCAGACGACGCGTATCAGAACTTCAGTAACAAGCTCTCGCATGTCGCACAGTTTGCGAATCTCCCTAACAAGATTCTATTCGTGTCGGGGAAACCGTACATGCTTACCTCAAATATTGACGTCATCGGCGGTTTGGTAAACGGAGCAGTGGGAACTCTACGAACGGGGATCGCTGGGGGCCCGTGCTACGCACTTCCTCAGGTTTGAAAGTAGTGGAGCTGCATTTGGCGCAGGATTTAGAACTGCACAAACCACTACACAAGTTTTTTTTTTTTTTTTGCTAGGTTGTAACCGACTGTAGAATCTTATGGTTCTCAGTAAAAGAAGAGAGATTGATAATGCAATACAATCGTCCGTTGATCTTGTGAATAATTTTACTTTTGATTGTTAAAATTAATAATACATTGTACGGAAGATAGTCATTGAGTGCTCGTGTGCGTTTTTTTGTGTGTTAATTAATTTATGCTAGTAAAGTGCCAGATGTAGTGAACTGTTGTGTATGCGTGTATGTTAAAGCACTTATTTTCTTTTGAGTTGTAGATCACATTTATTCGCTTATGCTTCCTGCATCAGTGTTGCGTAATACTGAATTGCAAATTTGCATTTTGCATTTTTTGTATTGTCTTGTTTTCTTTTTTTTCATGAAGTACCCACTCCTGCTTGGGGCTGAACAGGGCCTGTAGCATTTGCATATAAATAAATTAAAAATTCGGCAGATCCCACGAACCGTGGGAGTCGATGTTATGCGAAGCATGCGTCGGGTAGGTGACTGTGGCGTAACTTTTTTACTGAGCGACACGTTACAAAATGACGCTAAAGATTTGTATAAATTTTATACGCACACATATATGTTGAAGAGCCGCATATGTGTTATATAACCAGCTGTTTACGGTTGGGTAACGCTGCCAATGGCAACGTGGCTATTACCAACACCAGAAGCGGTAAGCTGATATGTAGTGCTTATACATGTCGCTTATGATGAACGCACGCACGTTTCACGAACCCGTCTGCATGTGTGGAAGAGGTTCTTGACAGTTCTTCAACAAGGGCGTCATCACCGTGATCAGTGAGCACCAGCAGCTGGTCATGACTTGTTATAGGATCCCGGTCGTGATCGTGGTGACGACGGGTCCATGTGTAGGGAAGTATGTAGTATAGTAGAGCTTTTGGAATTCGTGGATGCCTCGGTCATTTCGTCGACAAATTGTCTGTCGACAGAGCCGACGACATGTCGGAACCTGAAGCCACCCTTCGCGTTGGTGAGGTATAGGCCGTCGAGGCTGGTAGGCCTGGATAGTGCTACATAGACCAACATCAGTGGATGGTGCTTGTTGCATTCGTAGACTACCTGGGCGTATGTGGCCTACGTAGCCTAGTCTACAAAGAGGCTGTCAATCAATCTGGCATCATCCTCGGTCAGCATGAGGTCATCGCCCAGCCTCGTAAGAAATGAAGAGGACACTGCGTCGTTCTGGTGGACGAAGTGCACTTTACGGTGCGGTGATGTGGATATCATATGTAACTTTCGTTATTGTATTCCTCCGGGGTCGAACAATGCTTCAATATAGCTTGCTGAATCGTAGGAATACAAATGTAATGTTTATTAGACTGCTATAAAAGCGTAGCCAACACTGGAACTACCGACGTTAATCTGATATGACGCCTGTATCGTGGAGTACACGTCGTAGGAGTATCATGTAGTGTTTAATGCTTTCTTGTAACATTAGATAGCCAGCACCACAAATACAATTCACGTTGCACCGATATTACGCCTGCGTAGGCTGTTTTTCCAAACCAGATTATAGACCTGGCGTGGCTCAGTGGTAGAATACCTGATTGCCACGCAGAATGCTTGGGTTCGATTCCTGCTGGGATCCTTATTTTCATTCTTTCCATTCGGTTGAGTCAACGCTGCCGATGTTGGTTTTCCTTAACGCTCTAGCATTTAACTTACCAATGTCTGTTCTTGCCGTTCCTGGGTAGATATAAACTGTCAATCACCTGTGGCGCATACCCGTACACCGCGGCCCGTGGTAAACGGGTATGTGCCACACGTGTCTAGAGGAAATGGTTTGACGACGTACGCGACATGATTTTAACGTTATTCATGTCATGACCCGGCAGTCATATTCGTCAAATCCTTTTACCCTCCCATGCAAATTTTGGTCTACACCAAGTTAAGGAGGCGATTAGGAGAGCACCCAGACGTAGGCGGCTAGATAGATAGATAGATAGATACGTAGATAGAAACGCTCAAAGTGCCAGAGGTTCGCTAAGAAATGCTTCGCATTTAATAAATAAAAATCTACTACGAAAACCTTAAGCCACAAAAATATGTGCTAAAGATGTTCGCCCTCTGGTCAACTCCATAGCCTGCGTGCTATACTGTGCGCTGACATTGGGGCGCACCCTTTTCTTTTTTTTTTTTTTAGGGGAAGGTGTAGGGGGTTCAACCATACTTGATATATATTCGTACGTTCGTTTGTATGTGTGCATGTATATACACTCTTATTCAAGTACCGTATAACGTCCGGCACATAAAACTGGCCCATTTTTATTCCACCACAACGTACTGCCAAACTAAGCGGCCCTTCAAATCGCCCATAAGCGTGACAAATTCTGCGGTGACTGTTGGGCCCGCTATATGCGGCCGCGAGCGGTTCGCAAACGCGTATATGGAGCCCGAGCGGAAATGGCTCGAGCGGACGCAACGCTTATATGGGGCCCGACGCGAAAGGCGGACGCAACGCTTATATACAGAGCCCCGCCTCCCTGACCATTCGCCTGTGTGAAAGCCACAAATACGTTTGATTTTTAATAAAAATTATGGGCTGTAGCATATCCACGACACTGCTGCCACCTACATTCTTTTGGTTTAGACTGTAAGCTAACAGTTGCAACAGGTCTCGTACTGCCGGAGCACCACCAGCTTAC